>NW_016912376.1:146302-229050 GCF_001483705.2 Eufriesea mexicana
GCGTAATCAACGAACTACCTTTATCTTTATTAACCATCCTAAACAGAACCTTTGTTCGAAACAAGGTATGGACTTCGATGAACGCTATTTTAATCGATATACCTATGTAAATTATATCTAAAGCTGAACAACGTAAATTGCAAGAAGATCCCTTCCTTATCGATCTCTTCTCCCTAATTTAATACGTGAAACTCTACAACGTCAAGATCGCAGCCAATTAGCTCGTATTATTTGCTATATCGTTTATAATTGTATCATATCTATTAGTTACGTATGCTATAACTATAGTGATACGATTAGAAGCTATATGTCAAATAATACCGATTGCCCAGGTCTCACCGCGAGGAGGTGCTGCGAATGGAGACCCACCCTATCCACGTCCCATCCTCCCTCCATTCGCGGAAAAATTTACTAATATTCAAATACATTCCACTTTTGATGCAAATTTGCAAAACGTTCAATGTTTGATCGCTGTACAAAATAAACAGCAAAACGGATTTAAAGAAAAAATCGACGCGAAAAGCTAAACCTGGAAATAAAAAGTAAATTGCTCCTTGAACTGAACCTAGAAATAAAAGATAAATTAAACCTTAAACTAAGTGTATAACTCTATGCCAGACATTATTTCATTTGTATATCAATATTTTACACTTTCATTGCCACAAAATATAGATAATTAGAAATTTTAAACAAAGAAAAGATAACATTTCTTTCATGCAACAAGACTTCCCATGTTTCTGAGCATGAAAATGTAGAATAATTGAGAATTAAAAAATTAAAAAAGAAAAACCCACACCAGAAGAAATAAAATGTCTCGCAAAGGATGAAATTTATTTTACTAACTTAACACTAATTAATAGTACTTATCATTAATTACATATAAACATAATTATTAACATGGATAATTACTTTTACTTAACCTTAATAGCCAATGTGCCTGGTATTGTAGCATAAGTCTCAGCTTACATATTAATTCCTTACTTAAGTACTAATATCTTAACCTGCAAGTATATTACTTAATTATACTTAATATAACATAAACCTTGTCTGGTTTAAAAATATCTTATTTTACTAAAAATCTAATTTAATATTAATTCCTTATTTAAGTACTGTGCGTTCGAGGAAAGAGGATGTTTACATCCTCACGGCTGATTAACTCTACTGACACTCTCTTCATCACAGGCAGTGATCTGTTGGCCGAAAACGGTGACGAAAATCATCAGTGATAAAGTCACTACCTATGATCATGGAAGTATCAGCGAAGTTAGCCGTGCGCCTTCTTTTCTCGAACGCACAGTACGAACAATAAGATCCGAACTTACAAATATATTACTGTAGGATGCCAGGATGTGAGAGTGAGTGCAAGGGAACACTTGGGCTTATCTGGCTGGTGGATAACAAGCATCAGCCTTGGGTTCGGATCGAATCTTCAGGGTGATATCTGGAGTGGACGTAGAAGGACGAGTGACCGCGTGCAAGGATTATATGGAAAGGACATTTATGAGTGATCGAGAAAGAAAGTCTGCCTGAGAAAGAAGAGAGACTGCAAGGTTCAAATGAGCCGTTCACTGCACAAATCGATTAACTCCACTTCTTGAAAAATCTTAAATTTAAGTGTCAAAGCACTTGGTATAGTCATAACTTTTTATATTTATAATCATTTTCCCTGATAATTAAGATCAACACTATTAAACGACAAAAATTTGTTGGCCACTGAATAATAAATAATTTATTTCAGAGGTCACTTTGATTAACTCCGTACTCTAATGTAAATCGTTGCAATAATGCAACTCAAATGCACTAGCAAGCCATGAATGATAACGGTGAATTTTTTAGTGCCGTCTTATCAGAATTTAAGTAAAATTTAGTAAAATTTAAATTTACTACTTTTTCCACTTGCCAAATCGATTAACTCTTCCAGTAACATAAAAATGGTAACATTACTAACGATTACCTTTTGGCTATTTTTTCTTATAAATTTTATATACCGTTAGATGAAAGTTACATTTGTATTTATGCATTCTACAATATTTATTTCGATTTAAATTATAAAGGGAATTTAAAAAAACAATATACATTATTTCATTGCATTTCTCCACTTTTTGTTTTATGAAGTTAATCAATTTGTCCAGTGAACGGCTCAAATAAGGGTGCAAGGGCTATCTTGAGACAGTCCTTTACGGAGATTTTAGCGAGAGTCAACGTGAGAGTGACGGTCAATTAGGTAATCATAAATAGATACTAGATTAGTCTTTTAGTCTATACCTTACTCCTAGTCTCATTTAATTCCTGATAAATGTAGGATTGGAATGAGTATGGCCTTGAAAGAGTGAGTGTCGGGAGTGTTTGAGCTTGGAACAAAGGTGACCGCGCAAGAGGATCGAATGGATGTGTATGACAGAGGCGAGTGCGATAAACGAATGGAAATTAGTTTATGAGTTCGGCATATGTTTGAAGTACCTTATCCACCGAGGTTGCGAGGAAAGAGACATGATTGGGAAGAAAAGTCTCAGTGTATCAGAGTGTGTAAGAAGTCTAACAGTTCAGTCTAACAGTATGACAGTTGTAAGATAGTTCATCAGTCAGTCTAAGGAGATCCAAAGTCGAGGAGTTTGCAGTCAAAGACAGTGTGTCAAAGTCTAAGATCAGTTTATAAGAGTCAGTTTAGGAAAAATTAGAAGAACGTGCCCATAGCGAATCTCTCTTGTTTCATAGCCAGCTGCCGTCATTTCATTTATAAGCTTATTTTATTCTATTAAGAAGCCAACAATACTATCTTAAATCAGTCCACTTAAAATCTGATCCTACATAAATGTAGACTAAAATTTAAATCTCCTGCGTTTCAATTTTCCTTCAAAATCGGCACGACCTTTGCCAATAGTTTGAAAATATTCTACCTGATTAAAAATCTAATTTAGCCTGCCTCTCAAATATCTAAAGGTCACCATTAACTCTATCTAGATAAATATCTAGGTATGCGACTGCTTTCCATCAGTGGTCCATAAGAATTCCTGAAACAAATTTTATAAATCCAGCCTATACAAAAATAGCCTATTTATTGGCTATTATCTAAGGATGATTTTCTACATCCTAGATGTTATGAATTGGGGATTGTTTTAACCATCCTACTTACACAAAGAATGAAAGATTTGCTTTAGAATCCTACCCATACAAAAATCTGAATCTTGAAGGAAATGGGAAAGGGATATGGGAGTTATATGGAATACGAATCTTCTCACATTGCTGAGTTGGCCTCACAATGGTTCCTGAAACATATCAAACTATATAAGATAATTTATTAAATCTAGTGATAATATAAAAAAATTTGCAAAATCAAGCGCGAAGAGTGCTTCATAATATTTACTATGAAAATTAATTTACCATTTACAAAAAGTTAGCAACAAGAAAAAATACAAAAAAAAGGAAAAGAACAGATAACTCCCGAAAATAATTTATTAATAATATATAATAATTAATCACGCAACACTAATGAATACTATTTTATGCACTCATATGCAAAAATACGCAACACTAATAACGAAGAATTATGGGCAGCCATAGGCCAGGCTGCTGATGTGTGATCACCCATGTTCAGCTCTATAGCTGCAACAGGTGATTCTCAGGAACAGGACTAAACTTCCACAGTCCCAGTGGAAGAATTTTGGGCATTACGTATTCGCAACACTACTTAAAAAACGCGATCATATTTCAACGCAACGCTAATTATGAAGGTGGGTAATTAAAAGAAAAAACGCGATCAGGGTAAACGCAACGCTAATTCTTGAAATGAATTTAATAAAGAAACTATCTCATAGGTACTACTTTTAAAAATCTCGATTGGTAAAAGCCGCAACACTACAAATTTAATAAGAAACAATACTCAAAAATTATTAACAATATTAAAAAAGGGTATGAAAAACAATCGCGATCTTATAATTCGCAACACTAAATCAAACGCGATCGTTATTTCATCGCAACTCTAATTCAAACCGAAATCAACATTTGTTCACAACTCTAATTCAAACCGAAATCAACATTTATTCGCAACTCTAATTAAAATCGCGATTTCTGATCTCCTCCGCAACTCTAATAAAAATCGCGAAATCTGGTATTCTTCGCAACACTAATTCAAACCGTGATTAATTACTCGCAACGCTATTTACAAAAGTCGCGATTTGCCCAAAATCAGGATGATGGACCGATGTACATCGGCCAGTAAACAAACTACTACTACTACATACTACTAAATAAGAGCATAGTGACAAAGGAGTAACAAGAATGATTTCCCATCCAATGGATGAGAAATCATTCCTAGGCCGCCCTCTTCGTGACAGTTTGTCGGGCAGCCTCTTCTTCTCTCTTCGGGCGCCATGCCCGCTGAAACTTATATCTAGGCTCGAGATTCTCTAATCGAAAAAAAAAAAAAAAAATGAATTTTAATTGATGCAAAACAAATTCGGACATTCGTAAATTTAGCAGCAAGAAATTGAAGATACAATGATAAAAAAATAATTATAACAATGAACAGTTCCTATACTCTTAATTCTAAGATACGAATTTTTATTGACATCTCGAGTAAATTAATATTCTAGAAAATGTCACTGTAGTGATCATTATTTTACGAGGTTGATTTGAAAAAATGTAATCTTTTATGCAAAAAAGGAAAAAAAAATTATTCCAGATAAACAAATACATTATACAGCAGTGTTTTTAATAACAAACATTTCGGTAACAAAGGGTGCTGAAAAAGAAAACACAATGGTAGCCAGAAGGGCCACCGAAACAAAAATTTTCACTCAATGTAAACCCGAGTACAAAACCGTGAGTGAAATATCATTCCAAATTTCGCAACACTAATTTATTAAATCTATCGATAACAGAGAAAATTTACAAAATCAAACGCGAAGGGTGCTTCATAATATTTGCTATAAAAATTAATTTACTGGATACAAAAAATCAATAAAAAAAAAAAAAAAAAAATACATAAAGAAAGAAAAGAACAGATAATTCCCGAAAATAATCATAATAAGATGCATTTATTACGAACGCAACACTAATAAATACTAATTTATGCACCCATTTGTAAAAATACGCAACACTAATAACGGAGAATTATGGGCAGCCATGGCCCAGGCTGCTGATGTGTGACCACCCACGTGCAGCTCTATAGCTGCAACAGGTGATTCTTCTCAGGAACAGGACTGTACTTCCACAGTCCCAATGGAAGAATTTTGGGCATTATGTGTTCGCAACACTACTTCAAAAAACGCGATTTTATTTCAACGCAACGCTAACTATGAAGGTGGGTAATTAAAAAAAAAAAGGAAAAAACGCGATCAGGGTAAACGCAACGCTAATTCTTGAAATGAATTTAATAAAAATTACTCTATCTCTATATGTACAAAAGCTACTTTTGAAAAATCCCGATTGGTATAAGTCGCAACGCTATAAACATAACTAAAAGCTAATAAAAATTTAATATAATTTTACTTCGTTCGAGTAACAAATTCTAATATTACTATTTAACAAGAAACAATAGTTCATGTAAAAAGGTATAAAAAACAATCGCGATCTTATAATTCGCAACGCTAAATCAAACGCGATCATTACTTTATCGCAACTCTAAGTCAAACCGAAATTATTCCTTCGCAACTCTAATTAAAATCGCGAAATCTGGTCTTCTTCGCAGCACTAATTCAACCCGTGATCAATTATTCGCAACGCTATTCACAAAAATCGCGATTTGCCCAAAACCGGATGATGGACCGATGTACTTACATCGGTCAGTGAACAAACTACTACTACTACTACTACTACATACTACTAAATAAGAGCATAGTGACAAAGTAATAACAAGAATGATTCCCCATCCTTTGGATGGGAAATCATTCCTAGGTACCCTTCTTGTGACGGTTTGTCGGGTACCTAATAGCCTCTTCTTCTTTCTTCGGGCGCCATGCCCGCTGAAACTTATATCTAGGCTCGAGATTCTCTAATCGGGAAAAAAAAAAAAAAATACGAGTCGCGAAAACTAATCGAGACTCACGTGGACAAGCAACGATCGGAGTGATCGTTGTTCGTGCACACGTGCAGAAACTCGAGCACATACACGTTCGATCACGACCACGACCGCGACGAAAATTTGAAAAAATCGATAGGTAAAGCTAGTGACGTATGGCAACCCCCAAACGGGCCAGCTTCACCGTCGACTATTCAAATGACATTTCCTGAAACAGGTTGTGCACGCGAAAACGCGCCTACCCGAGCAGAGACTGTGCCAACCTGCCCGGCCCTACCTACTTATAATTAACAGTCACACCAGAGTATACTACCTACCTACCTAACCCTATATTTAAAAAATGGCAAAAATCAGGCATTCAAATACACCACACTCCACGGTTCTCACACATACCACCCGGGCGCAAGGTCCTACACTACAGAAAGCGTCCCGGGACGCCCCCGACACCCGAGTTTGGCTACATACGCACTCTAACTTTACGTACCATTTACTGAAATCGGCTGACGATGGCTAGGAATCTTTGCGTAAAACGCGAATATATCAATTCTCAGAAAAAAAGTATTCATAAACGAGCAATACGAAAATTAGTAACATTACCGCGTTTATACTATCTATAATCTGCTGTATTTAATGGCAGATTATTTTCTCTTATTGCAATTAATATCTATGAATTTTTAAAATTCATGAATAAAATATTTGGAAAAGTGAGTGAAGCTATTGTACGAACGACGCAATTCCACATGCTAACCACAGACACACAATGTGGAAAATACGTCGTGCACGATACCCTAACTCATCGTCAGCCGCTAAAAACATTATTATAAACTTATGAGTTATGGTCATCATGCCCATTGCCTTTCCCCCGCCCAAGTAGCACCGGGGCACGTGAGTGGGTTCCTGGCAATAAACACGGAAAGGGTTAAACCTGAAAATCCTGAACTAAAAACGTGATTAGTGTATATAGCGTTTAATTAACGGACTAAAAGATCTTTCATCTTGTATTTTTTCAATTTATCTATTATGTCTTTATTTTATAAAATTAAGGAATTATTGAAATTTGAATATTGAAAGAAAATATTAATAATAAATAAGGAATTTATTCGTGAATGCAAAGACAAAGACTCGATGTAACGAAATAATTGACTCTAATTTAAATATCGATAGAAATAATCTCAGATGATTTCTTCGTCAAAGCATATTCTCGAAAATATAAAAATAGAGTTCAAATTTATTGCTTTGATTCCAAAATCTATCTGTCGCGAAATGTTTTCTTGCACGTAATATCCAATACATTTTCGAACGAAAGAAAATTAATGATAATATTAATATATTTCAAATTCAACTATCTATCATATAAAAGCCAAGTAATTAAATAATTCAACATTGCCAAAAAACAAAATTCTATAGTAAAGTAATTAACAAAAGTGTATTATTTATGTCAATATACTATGAGCCAACTACCCATATTTTTATTATTATTATTCAGAAACGCGATGTGCAAGAAAACCTATCCTAAATTAATAAATAAAACACAGGAGACATTTTGTTACTACTCACGGGTATAATAATTACCCGCGGTCACTATGCTCATCAAAAATTCTACGTAATACAACCAATCACTCGTGTCGATTTGGATCTTTCATCCTACGACATGATTGAGTGACCAGAGGAACCAAAAAGCATGCGACTCACCAATGATGCGGAGAACATGGCTGCAATTGTCGGCAAGAAGTCATGAAGAAAACCGACGTCGTGAAGACCGTCATCGTGAAGGCTGTCATGAAGAAAACCGACGTCGTGAAGACACCGTCATCGTGAAGGCTGTCATGAAGGTAGACTCACTGGATGCATGGAAAAGTGGCTGCAATAATCTGTAACAGAGAATCGAATATTATAGTCTATTCTTAAAGACACAATTTAATTTAAAAAATTTTAAATAGTGAAAAACTGAAAGAGTAATATAACAGTTTGAAATCTAATAAACTCTATATTTTTATTCCTTTTGTCTTATAATTAATAATTATCAAAACAAATTAAAAAGACTAATATTAATTAATTTACAATGAACAAATTTACTTACATTCTTGGCTTCTACAGCACCGCGGTGGATCCTTTCCAGGCAAGAACTGACTTTAATACCGGTAACGAATATTTAGAAAAAAAGGCACGGATAAAAAAATAGGAAAAATAAAAGATTATTAACGCGACCGCTTAAATTTTGATCCGCGAACAAACACTGACTCTATTTTCGCGTAGGGCAATTATTATATTTTTGTAAGAGCTACTGGGTTCTGAAAAGGAAACGTGTACTTGAAACGTAAACAAACACTGACTCTACCAGCCGCATTGCTCGCGGCCACAAAGATTCCTGAAAGAAAAAAAAATTAGTGGGGAGAGGGGAATGGCGTGGTGCGTTCGTCACCCTGTCGAACGTTTGCTAAAAAAAAAAAAACTACTGCTGTATTTATAAAGTCCTGCCCGAGCGTCGAACGTGTTATCGATGATAGATGTATTAGGCAGAACGCGTATTTGAAATACCCATGAATAAGTGAAAAATATTATTAGTATCGTACTGTAATAAAACTGAAAGCAAGAAATTATATGAGACTGTTTATTAGTAGACATATTAAAATATGTCTGCGCAATCATACTGCGCACTAACCGTTTTTAGGCTTCCGTCGGAAATTGTTCGCGTCTGTAATCGCGACTCTTTTGTAGAAATAATAAAAATTATTATTTAAGAGTAAATTATGATGACGTTATAAAATATTCGCGACCGAAATAAAATGTGAGTTATTTCTATTTCTTATTGAAATATAACACGTCTAATGAATTTACTTTCAATTCACGAATCGAATATTAATTATGTATTACAATACGACACATCAAATTACCGATAAAATAAATATAAATAAACCTATATTACTTCGATTACGTTATAATAAGTTCAATATTACCAGTTTTCACGAAAAATTAGCGGATTCGAAAACGAACCATCATGGCGTCCATCCGTCGTTCTCCAGAACGTTCGTTGGTGGCCATGTTTGATTGCCAATTCGTTCGTTGCCGGCCATATTTGGTTCTCAAATTTGTTCGTTGGCGGCCATATTTGGTATTCAAATTCACACGTAGGCGTCTAATGCGTCTTTTGTAATTCTTGCAATTCATTAATGATCTGCACAAAAGAAAATACAAAATTTACAACAAATACATAAAGCCATAACTAATTATAATAAAATTATACCATATTTAAACCTAAATTACTAGCTATTTCAATGACAAAATTCAAAATTATAAAACCAGGAAAGCCGTAAAAAGCTAGATAGATTTTTGATAATAATGTTCAAAAAGTTAATAAACAATCAGATATTAATCGAACAAAACTAACAGTAGCGTATAAATGATAAGAGAAAAGATATGAACGTACTACGCAATAGATAAACCGCGGGTGGTTACGATCGCACACGGTGACACGTCCCACCTTGACGAGTTTCTGTAGTAGACTAATCTCACTGTGCCATAGTTCCCACCAGATAGTTCGCTGATTCGTCGAGAAGCCACTCCCCCTTCCACTTCCAATGCGCGGCGGACCGTAAAATTCGCTGAATATGTAAGCAGGGATGCGAACCAACACTTCGTTAAATACAGCGTAAAATTCCAAAACATTTCTTAGAACACTTGACGTTCCAGATAGTCACCGGATCGAGCAAGAGTAAGCGGAAAAATCTAAACATTGAAAATGAGTTATGGTTTTAAAATTAAATAGGGAGTTCATTGCCTGCGCATATTCAAACAACTTCTGTATCAACCGCGCATTGGAAGTAAAAAGGGTAGCTGCCTTTCGTCCAATCACCGAACTGTCTAGCGAATACGATGTCGTGATTGGTGGATGCAGGTACGCAAGCGTATTAGGATATGCAGCCTTGCACGAACTTGCCATACATATACTATATGTCCAATAATACTTCTGTACGTTTTTCGTACTGCAGTTGCAGAAGTATATTCTTATAATATATATAATTTCTTAAAACTATATATAAACGCATAGCTTATTTAACGCAGCCAAATTTAAATCGATGCCAAACTGCACATGGTGAAATATTTTTGTGCACTAAAGTGAAAATATCAATGTCTTCTCAAGATGGTCCGTGAAGTAGTCTTATCACTGATCGATGTATTAATTGCTGGAATCGACATTTGTTTGGTGTTAATATACAACTAGATTTCGATTGTCAATTGGAATATCTGATCAACATTACTCGGAATAGGTAGTTTTT
The DNA here is from genome assembly GCF_001483705.2 of Eufriesea mexicana. Classification (NCBI taxonomy): domain Eukaryota; kingdom Metazoa; phylum Arthropoda; class Insecta; order Hymenoptera; family Apidae; genus Eufriesea; species Eufriesea mexicana. The sequence continues at coordinate 156,599 of NW_016912376.1, forward strand.
CAATAGTTTTCTCTATTCTTCTTCGATTTTGACGGTGCATATACGAAATAAAGTAGCGGAAGTGCAAGTGCTTATCGAAACATTCTGCGTAATAATATATTATAGCTTTTATTTAGATTCCGATAGAGAATTAGAATTCTTCGATTTATTAGTTTATCATAAGCTATTCTCGAATTAGTTCAGTGTTTTTTTTTCAGATTTTGACAACTCGTTTTCGAAAAATAATGACGAAAGTGCAAGTGTGTGTGACAAGGTAATGCGTAGTTTCCCGTCGGCTCTTATCTTTTCAAAATAGGGACTGTTGATTACAATTTTTCGATCTACTTCATTAAAATAGGCTTTTCTCTAGTAGGATCAACGGTATCTATCTGATTCGCACTTTTCGTTTTCGCAAAATCCTAACGGAAGTGCAAGTATGTATGACAAGATAGTACATAGTTTCGCGTCGATTCTTATCTTTTCGAAATAAATACCCTTCCTGATAGGGTATTTTCAATTTATTTCGACAGAATAGGCTTTTTTCTAATTAGATCAGAGGCTTTTTTTCGATTCGGACTGTTCGCTTTCGAAAAATAGTGATAGAAGTGCAAGTGCCTCTCAAAACATGCTACATAGTTGACTTTTATTTTATACCATGCTGTTAAAAAAGTTCAAAAATTAATCACAGAAATTGGGTAATTTTTTAATTTTTCTCTAGGTGAATAGTAGAATGCATGGGAAATGTGGAAGAAATTGCAAAAAAGCGCAGGAAGCATTGTGTTCATGGCCATGTGCCTGCATCACACAGTAGAATGTAAGTCTTTGCATTAACATATCCTCCTGTTGTAAATAAGTAGTGTAAGATAAAAGCCATTTCCATCTTCTATTAGTGATAGCAGAGCTTGTTTGTGAGAGGACAATATCCTCTTGAATTAAACAGGTTTAGAGATGGTTTAGGTAGACAAAAAGGAATAAAATTAATTTAGGTGATGGTCTCCTACAACAACAAGATATTGAGAATACAGTGAGATTGAAAGGTATGTTGTATTCCTGATCTAAATGAATATTATTAATATCAGTGGTCAAAGACACTGATTATAGCAAATGTGTTAAGTTTCAGAATGATGGAGCTAAGGTGTATAAAGAAAAAAGGGAGGATTGAATGAAAGCAGTGAGAAGATGAAACACATATTATGTCGAATCAAGAAACAGGAAAGAGGCAGCATATGTATCAAGAACAGATGTGTGACATTGACATGCAAATATGAGAGTCATTGAAGAGATGGAGAATGGACACCTGGTAATAGCTATCAAAGTTAAACAAAAATTGAATATAGAGTGTAAATGTTGTATTAAGGCACAAATATGTGGAAATATCTATAGGAACTTGGAAACCATAAAAGCAGTAGGAATAATGGGGCTGTGGCACGTGGAATTGATTAGACCACTGAAGCCAATGTTTAAAGGAGGTAAAAGGTACGTCTTACCTGCTGATTATTCAAGAGAAGAACCATTTGGTTGACTGATTTGTATATGACTAAAGATTCAATATAAAATATTATTGACGAAGGATTTTTTTTGTTATAGGAGACTTACAAACATGAGTAATATTTATATGCTAGAGCCAGCCACTAAGGGTAAAGTAATAAGTATTAGTTAATAATATTTCAATGGATTGTATATCCATTTTTTAAAATTTAACCAATACACAATATTTACTTCCTAAATTTCTATATTAATATATGAAATAATTTTCAATTTGAATTACAATAATAAATAATAAATTTTAATAAATTTGATTTTAAAAGTATTTTACATTATTAAAACTAATATATTTGTTATAACTAGGTTATAATGAAAACAACTGTTGGTGATATTGAGCTAGAATTATGGGCAAAAGAAACTCCAAAGGCCTGTAGAAATTTCATACAGGTATGTATGGAAGGTTATCAGGGTGACATTATATTTCATAGAATTATCAAAGGATTCATAACACAAGGTGGTGATCCCACAGGTACAAGAGAAAATGGTAAAATATATGGAGAACCATTTAAGATGAGACTGTATTTAAAAATAAAATGAATTTCTTTTTTATTAAAAAATAATTATTGGATATATTTGTTTTAGGACAAATTTCATACAAGATTACGTTTTTGTCGACGAGATTTAATTAGCTATGGCTAATGCTGGAAGAGATGACAATGGATCCCAATTCTTCTTTACTCTTAGCTCTGTGCCAGATTTGCAGCATAAACATACAATCTTTGGTAGAGTTACTGGTGAATCTATATATAACATGCTTCAACTTGAAGAAGCACTTGTCGATGAGGTAAATTTAATGTTTATAAGAAAATATATCAAGAATTGATATAAGTATAATATTTCCTCTTCTTTATAGAATGACAGACTACTTTATCCTTCAAGATTGTTAAAATCTATAATATTGAACAACCCATTTTCTGATATTGTACCAAGAATAATAGTAGAGGAAAGTGAAGAAGTAAAGGACAATTCAAAAACTAAAACAGCAGTAGTAAAGTAAAAATCATATATGTTTGCAGAATTTAGATAGTAATTAGTAACTATCAGTAACTAATTACTATCTAAATTCTGCAAACATATATGATTTTAGTTAGTGATACTAGTTTAGTTACTAATTGTATTATTCTTTGCAATGTAAAATTTTGTTACAGAGATTTCAATCTTTTATCATTTGCTGAAGAAGCAGAGGAAAATAAAGAAGAATCTGTGAATTAAATAAAAAGTTTAGTGGTAAGGGCAAATCATCTCACGATCATTTAACTGATCCAAAATTAAACTCAGAACCAGCTGTTAAACCATCTGGACTTGCAAATAAAAGAAGGAAGGAAGACCGTAGTAACGATTGGGAAAGTGATAACGAAATAAAAGCTTAAGAAGAATTAGAAGTTATGAAGAAAAAAAATGAGTTAGTTTATTGTTCAATTATAACTATGTTATGGAAGGTAGAAATTTTTATTGACTGTCTTCTATATATATTTTCAGAGCAATAAAGAAAAGGATAAAAAATAAATTGGGAAATACAAAAAAGGAACGGAAGAAGGTAGAAAATTATAAAATAGATGATGTTGAAGGTGATAAAGATATAAAGGAAAACTAATAGGGAATGAAGAACTCCTTATGAGGTTTATCACGAGAGAAAGTCGAGGAGATGCACGATAAGAGAGATAGATGCAAGATAAACCAATATCTAGAATTATTAGGATAACTCGTGTATTTGAATAGAATCATTTGCAGTAGTGTGTATATGTCCATAAATATTGTTACATATATGTATGGTCATTGTAATGATAATTATTACGTGATATGTATTACGAAATGTCTTTTTCTCGCAACAGTCCGTGGTACGGACATCTACTCAGATTGTAATGTCTATATGTCATTATTTATTATGTCGTTAACAATTAACGTGTATATGTGAAACTTTTAAAGAGAATAGAAAGTACCTAAACATATAACCATTGCAGTTTCATTTTCTTTTTACCAAGAACAAAATCACTCATCTTCATCTGTGATTTCATCTATGTTCGTCTATAATTAATTCATCAACTTTTAAAATTGCATCGTAAAGGCACAGCCTTAGTAAGATTTCTAATATAATTCAGGATATGAATTCGTTATTATTTAAATCATTATTGGTGATTCTTGCATAGAATGTTTGAACTATTACCGAAGATACTAATGGTTTATCTTTCGATTACTATAATGGAATAATTAGTAATTCAAGTTTATGAATTAATTATGGAAATTTGGAATTCTTCGTAACAGAAATATATTTATATTTGCTTCAGCGATATTAATAAATATAAGAAACATCGTTTGATATTTTACATCGATACTCTATCACATAGCTATTTTAAAGATGCAACATTTTCCCGCTACAAAAATACATAGCGTATCCGGCTGCTCGTCAACTTCCAGTTGGTGACAAGCAGGCATACCGGCAACATATGGCAAAATATTCTCATGCGTCAAAGTGAAACATTAAATCTCAAAACGTTTCTTAAAGTAGTGATATCGCTGATTGACGTTTTAATTACTTTACGAAGTTCAGGATTACTAACTGTGAACATATCTTCGGTGGTAATATACTATATGTGAAAAAAGGTGATGTTACATAGTGTAAATCATATAACGACACATGTGGGAAATGAAGTGATGTGAGTGCGGGATCCTATAACACTACCGCATTGTCCGTTATTATTGGCTCTGGAAGATTCTAGACTTCAACTGTCCGTTGGAATATTTGATCAACATTACTATGAATAGGCAGCCTTTTAATAGTTTTTCCTATTTTTCTTCGGTCTAGATGTACAATTGCAAAGTAGTTATGTATTATCGCTATTACATTCTAAATTTTGATTGTGGATTAAGATATTTCATTACTCCTGCATAGAATAGATTCTTTTCCAACCAGTAGAGTAATTATTTTACGATTGAGGGTGCATATATGAAACAAAGTAACGGAAAAGCAAGTGCCTGTGAAATCATTCTACACAGTATATTTTTTCGCCTATATTTCTGAAATTAGGCTCTTCGGTTAGATTTTTTCGGTATAACAGCGTAGAGTGAATCCTTCCTTAAGGGAATAGGATATTTTTTTCACGTTTCGGGTGTGTGTTTTCGAAAAATAGTGCGGAATGTGTCAGTGGCTCCCAGATCGTGCTGCGTAATAGACTTTTTTGGCTTCTATTTCCGAAATTAGGCTCTTTGATTAGGTTTGTCCTATATATTCTCGTAGATTGAATTTTTCTTTAACGGGATTGATTACTTTTTTTCGGCTTCGGGCGTGCGTTTTCGAAAAATAGTGCTGAATGTGTCAGTGGCTCCCAGATCGTGCTGCGTAATAGACTTTTTTGGCTTCTATTTCCGAAATTAGGCTTTTTGATTAGGTTCGTCCTATATATTCTCGTAGATTGAATTTTTCTTTAACGGGATTGATTACTTTTTTTCGGTTTCGGGCGTGCATTTTCGAAAAATAGTGCCGAATGTGTCAGTGGCTCCAAGATCGTGCTGCGTAATAGACTTTTTTGGCTTCTATTTCCGAAATTAGGCTTTTTGATTAGGTTTGTCTTATATATCCGCGTAGTGTGAATTTTTCTTTAACGGGATTGACTACTCTTTTTCGGTTTCGGGCGTGCGTTTTCGAAAAATAGTGCCGAATGTGTCAGTGGCTCCCAGATCGTGCTGCGTAATAGACTTTTTTGGCTACTATTTCCGAAATTAGGCATTTTGATTAGGTTTGTCTTATATATCCGCGTAGTGTGAATTTTTCTTTAACGGGATTGACTACTCTTTTTCGGTTTCGGGCGTGCGTTTTCGAAAAATAGTGCCGAATGTGTCAGTGGCTCCCAGATCGTGCTGCGTAATAGACTTTTTTGGCTTCTATTTCCGAAATTAGGCTTTTTGATTAGGTTTGTCCTATATATTCTCGTAGTTTGAATTTTTCTTTAACGGGATTGATTATTTTTTTTCGGTTTCGGGCTTGCGTTTACCTGAAATAGTGCCGAATGTGTCAGTGGCTCCCAGATCGTGCTGCGTAATAGACTTTTTTGGCTTCTATTTCCGAAATTAGGCTTTTTGATTAGGTTTGTCCTATATATTCTCGTAGTTTGAATTTTTCTTTAACGGGATTGATTATTTTTTTTCGGTTTCGGGCTTGCGTTTACCTGAAATAGTGCCGAATGTGTCAGTGGCTCCCAGATCGTGCTGCGTAATAGACTTTTTTGGCTACTATTTCCGAAATTAGGCATTTTGATTAGGTTTGTCTTATATATCCGCGTAGTGTGAATTTTTCTTTAACGGGATTGACTACTCTTTTTCGGTTTCGGGCGTGCGTTTTCGAAAAATAGTGCCGAATGTGTCAGTGGCTCCCAGATCGTGCTGCGTAATAGACTTTTTTGGCTTCTATTTCCGGAATTAGGCTTTTTGATTAGGTTTGTCCTATATATTCGCGTAGAGTGATTCTTTCCTTAACGGGATTGGATATTTTTTTTCGGTTTCGATTGTGCGTTTTTCTAAAATAGTGCCGAAGGTGTAAGTGGCTCTCAGATCGTGCGACGCAATGTACTTTTTTGGCTCCTATCTTTTGAATTAGGCTTTTTGAACCGGATTTTTTCTCATATCCGCGTAGAATGAATTTTTCTTTAACGGGATTGATCATTTTTTTTCGGTTTTGGTCGTGCGTTTTCGAAAAATAGTGCCGAATGTGTCTGTGGCTCCGAGATCGTACTGCGTAATAGACTTTTTTGGCTTCTATTTCCGAAATTAGGCGTTTTGATTAGGTTTGTCCTATATATCCTCGTAGATTGAATTTTTCTTTAATGGGATTGATTATTTTTTTTCGGTTTCGGCCGTGCGTTTTCGAGAAATAGTGCCGAATGTGTCAGTAGCTCCCAGATCGTGCTGCGCAATTCCCTTTTTTCTTTTGTATTTCCGAAATTTGGCTTTTGGATACGGTTTTTTAGTATAACACCGTTGGTTAGGCTTTTCTGTAAGTGCGGAACCCCTTTTCTTTGATTATGAAATACGGTTTCGAAATACATTTGCGGAAGTACATGTGCTTCTCAAATTGTGCTGCGCAGTTTCCCTTTACGGTTTATAATTTCATAATTTCGACGTGGTTACGGTCGATTTCCGTATCTCTGTTTTAAAATGGAACAATATAGATACATATAACGCATAATAATAAATTTACATGAAGTACACAGTATTATTTGGATATAAAATATTGTTATTAACTATTTATTTCACTTATTTTTCAGTTACTTGTGATGATTTCATTTCCTCAAATGAATGAAATATGTGTGAGTACTTATTCCAGTGGTATGTTTTCACGTTTCAAATAGACGATCTTTGATTGTGGTATTATTTTCTAGGGTACTCATCATAGCTTGGTTATATGTTCATCTATCTTTTCTGGCCCTTCTACTGAATATTTAATCCAGCAGGAAATAAGGTATTGTAAGTTTCTTATGGTCACCTGACTGCTATAGTTCGACGAACGAAACTGGATACAACGTATAAAAATATCAATCTGCTTAATATTTGTCCTTCACCGAGAAACACTCATAGCCTCTCTGCCCCTCCACTTTTCTCCAAACGGATCAGTTTCACTAACGAACAAAGCTGGGTAGCATTGTGTCGCTGAAAATCATGGCCTAAGGACCCGTCGTTATGTATAATATATTGCATGCCTTTTGCATAATACTTTGACGACTATTTTGATGGTATTTGTAAAACATTATTAGGTTTGTTCAACCATAATACAATTTTGGTTACCGAAATTAAATTATCGAATATAAATTTCGCCGTATGCTATTCTAATTTACTCTGTATACTATTCACAGGTACGTGATTCCTCAACTCTGAAGGCTTTACGAAGTTCAATTCTTCGACTTGTCAAGGGCTTTGAAAGTGGAGGGAGCAGGTTTGTTGACCAACCCACTGATAGCTAGACGATGCCAAGCATTGTGAATTCCAATCTACTATTGAAAGTCGCATCGTTAGGACTTATCATCATATAAGTATTATTATATTAAGTAATATCATGTACGTATGATACCATGTCTTCTTGTTGTGTAGTACTTTTATATTTATCGTTTTAGTTTTCATACACTAGCAATAGTTTCGTTTGATTAACAACGTTTGCAATCTCATTGTTACAAAATCACATAATTTTTCAAATTATTCGATTCTTCTTAAAAAATATTAATGTATTTCGCTATTAGAATTATATTAGTCGCTTGAAACAAAATTTGATACGAATCATTGTTCCCTTTTAATATGATGGATTATATTTTTGTACATTTGATTTTGATTTCTTCTGTGCAGAGTAATCGTAGATGGTGGGAATACGTTTGACAGCTACAGGTTCATACGAAATAGCTGCTATTGTGACAAATGGCCAAGATAACTGCTGTTCATCAAGAACTGGAAATTATTGAACACAATTCTCTTATTCCGAAAAATATTTGTAATAGAGACTTTTCGGAATTCCAATTCACAATTTGACCATTCGCTCTACTAATAGCTTTCACGAAAAGAATATTAGTTTTTAAATTGAAATTCGAGTACGATTATACTATAATTTTAATATAATTTGTGATGGTTCTATACATTCGTGCTAAATTTATGGTTTTTACTTTTGCAGCTTATTACTTGATTCCAAGGATCACGTAGAACGTATTGGACGCACCAACGGTCGTATTGGAGGTTGAGTAATAGACGTCATGATGGTTTGTAATCGAATTCGTAAAATCTATGTTGGAATTTGGTAATGGAGAACATTAATTATGTTACGAAGATAGACTCACAAGGAGAGTGCAAGTCATTATTTGATGTTATTGTAAAATATCATAAAATGTCGTAAGATTTCTTCATTTCATCGTAATTGTAATATATTAATGTATTTCGGTACTAGGATTATATTGGCTGGTTGTAACAGAATTTACGATCGCCCGTTACGTCTTCTTAACACAATTGAAATTAGCTTCGATCATTTGATTAAAATTTTTGTTTTCTTCCTTTCAGATTAATCTGTGATGACTGGAATAGTTTCAAAACATCAAAGGTTCAAAGAACGAACGGCATATTGACAAATAACCGACTTTACAGCTTTTCATTGAAAGCTGGTAATGCCTAATGTATAATTATACAATAAACGTAAAAGATTTGCATTATATGTTTGATGTTTCATGATATTTAATACAAAATTTTCAATCATTCAATATAATTTCTTAGGAACTTTTTGATAAAACTAGATGAAAGTTAAATTGTTAAATTAAATCTTCGTGTTTCGAGAATTTTCTATCAAATCATTTCTTAGTTTGAAATGGCTGAAATAAGTAATTTCAAAGGTGTCTTAATAATTTACATATAACTTGAAGTTAATTCATTGCATTTTTCACAATTTAAATAAAAGATTCGAGTAACTTTCACAATTTGCTTTATTTGGTTTATGAACACTACAAAATGATCATGTAAATTGTATCAATAAATCTATTTCATTGCCAGGATTTTCAAATATTCGGAATTATTTTTAATAATGGTACTTAATAACAGTGGATCAATGTTATATGTGAATAAAAAAAGTTCATAAAAATAGTCGTTCGAAAGAAATTGTAACGTACATATATAATTTCCCAAAAAATGTAGTTTTATTTCGTGCTAGAATCAACAGTTCTTCCAATTATATTACGCTTTCATTAAACAATATTATTTGCAACAATTAAATAGCCGAATATAAATTTTTCAGTATGTTATCCTCGATTTTACGATATATACGCCACAGTCACGTGATTTGTTAGTCATGACGGTCTCTACGAAGTTCAAATCTTCCTGCTATCGCGGGCTTTTGAAATGGCGGGAAGAGCTAGTTTCTCGACCAATCCGCTAACGGCTAGGCGACGCCATAATAGGGTGGGGTCAGTCTCCTTTTGAACGTCGCGGCAACTGGACGTGTGATCCAATTTCAGCTACATATCTTACCGCGTCTATAATTGAGTGAAACTTTCATTTCTACTCTTTTGCCCTCTATGCAGTAGCATTAGTTTCGTTCGATTAATATATATTCATATAATACATTTCTGAACGTTTTTTCAATACGACTATATAGTCTTTCAAATTTTTCCGCGATTTCATTTCAGAATTAGACTGATGGAATTATCGGTAGCCTTTGAAACGAAATTTGAATACGATTATTCTCTCATTTCAATCTAATTATTGATACTTTTACATATTTGTACTAAATTACGATTTTTGGGTATACAGTATATTGGTTGATCGTAAGAATCGTGTAGAAGGTATCAGACGTTAACGAACGCGTTGGAGAACGAAGTACCGACGCCATGTTCGTTCGCCCTCAGATCTGCCAAGTCTTCGTGAAAATGTGGTAAAGTTAAATTCCTTATATCGAAGCCAGACTTATTAAATGTACGTAAATACTTTTTTTTACTGCATCATTGGTAATTTATTTCATATATCATTGTATAATATGTAATAATTATTATATTTGAGATTTTAAAACATATTCATTAGATCTTGCTATATTTGATTTAAAAAACGAATTAATTCACATATTACATTATTTCGGTTTCGAGTATTTTACAACATCCTCATAATTTGATCTTAAACAATAATTTTTATTATTTTTACGAAAGAGTCGTAATTACAGTTGCGTTGAATTTTCAAACGCAAATTCAAAAAAAGTTATTGCGTAATATCCTGCAATCTGTATGCGCAGTCAGTATGCGCGGTCGGTATGCGCGATCGGTATGCGCAGTCAATATGCGCGGTCGGTATGCGCAGGTTGTTGGCGCAGTTATATTTCAAATTCTATTGTATTCCAATCTCAACCGTTTCTTATTGCTTGGTAAGATCAAGAAACTTTTTATAATAGTTATAATTTTTAAACTTAATGTTTGGTAGATTTTTAATTTCCATTGTTATAGAATAGCATATATATTCTTTGGTTTCACAGTCATTAAATAATCAGGAACGCCCCTGAAGTACAAATTAATATTTCATGCGTTATTACAGGTTTTCTACGATGACGATCTTCACGATGACTTCCTCTGGGCCATTGCAGCATCGTTCTCTGCATCATTGATAAGTCGCATGCATTTTGGTTCCTCTGGTCATTCAATCATGTCGTAGGACGAAAGGTCCGAATCGACACGGATGACTGGTTGTATTACGTAGATTTTCTTTTGAGCATAGTGACCTCGGGTATTTATTATACTCGAGAGTAGTAACAAAATATCTTTTGTGTTTTATTTATCAATTCAGGATAGGTTTTCTTGCACGTCGCGTTTTAATATCAGAATATATTTAGAATTGTTATTTGTAAATAATAGACATGAATATTTGAATGCTGGAGTACTTCATTATTTTGTAGTGGAGAAGTGGAATGCCCTTCGACTTCGTTATTATGAAAATTATAATTAATATATGGCAACAATGATTATGTATTGCTATTCATTGTTCCTTTAATAAACAAGTGCCAATTCCATTCTTTGTCATTTGATAATATTGAGATATTTAATTATTTGACTCGTATGCAATTAATCTCAGTCGAATTGAAAATATAATAATATCACTGTTATATTCCGTTAATGCTAAAATGCATTGGACATTAAGTGCAAGAAAACATTTCGCGACAGATAGATTTTGGAACCAAAGTAATAAGTTTGAACTCTACTTTTGTGCTTTCAAATATGATGTACTTTGGTGAAAGAATCATCTGAGATTATATTATATTTCCATTATTATATAAATTAAAGTCAATTATTTCATCACATCGAGTCCTAGTATTCCTATTCTTTTAATAAATAAATTTTTTATTGATTATGAATATTTTCTTCCAATACTGAAATTTCTATAACTTGTTATATTTGTAAAGTAAAGTCATTGCAAATGAAATGAGAAAATACAAGATGAAACAACGTTAGTCCGTTAAATAAAATATATGTACGCTAATCACTTTTCTAGCTCAGGATTTTTAGGTTTAACCCCTTCCGTGTTCATTACCAGGAACTCATTCACGTGCACAGGTGCTACTTGAGTGGGTGAAAGGCAATGGGCATGATGACCGTAGCTCATAAGCTTATAATAATGTTTTTAGCGGCTGACGATGAGTTAGGGTATCGTGCACGACGTATTTTCCACATTGTGTGTCTGTGGTTAGCATGTGGAATTGCGTCGTTCGTACATTTATTTTATTCGCTTTACCTTAAAACATTCGGAAAATTTATAAATAGTAATTGCAATAGAAGAACATAATAATCTGCTATCAGGTACAGTAGATTATTCATAGCATAAACTTGATAGAGTTTACAATCTTGTTATCAATTTACGATAATGTTATTAATTCTCATACCACGTGTCTTAACGATATTATGCCCTTTATAACATTCCTATTTTTTGAATTATTAATGTCGCGATATACGCAAAGGTCTCTAGTCGTTGTCAGCCGATTTCAGGAAATGGTACGTAAAGTTAGAGTGTGCACGTAGTATGTTCACACTCGGGTGTCGGGGGTGTCCCGGGACGGCCTCTGTAGTGTAGGACCTTGCGCCCGGGTGTATGTGTGAGAACCGTGGAGTGTGGTGTGTTGGAATGCTTGGTTTTTGCCATTTTTCAAATATAGGGGGAGTTAGGTAGGTAGTATATTCTGGTGTGCCTGCTAATTATAAGTAGGTAGGGCCGAGCAGGTTGGCACAGTCTCTGTTCGGGTAGGCGCGTTTTCGCGTGCACAACCTGTTTCAGGAAATGTAATTTGAATAGTCGACGGCGAAGCTGGCACGTTTGGGGGTTGCCATTCGTCACTAGCTTTACCTATCGATTTTTTCAAATTTTCGTCGCGGACGTGGTCGTGATCGAACGTGTATGTGCTCGAGTTTCTGCACGTGTGCAAAGAGGGCGGCCTAGGAATGATTTCTCATCCATTGGATGGGAAATCATTCTTGTTACTACTTTGTCACTATGCTCTTATTTAGTAGTATGTAGTAGTAGTAGTTTGTTTACTGGCCGATGTACATCGGTCCATCATCCTGATTTTCGGCAAATCGCGACTTTTGTAAATAGCGTTGCGAGTAATTAATCACGGTTTGAATTAGTGTTGCGAAGAATACCAGATTTCGCGATTTTTATTAGAGTTGCGGAGGAGATCAGAAATCGCGATTTTAATTAGAGTTGCGAATAAATGTTGATTTCGGTTTGAATTAGAGTTGTGAACAAATGTTGATTTCGGTTTGAATTAGAGTTGCGATGAAATAACGATCGCGTTTGATTTAGTGTTGCGAATTATAAGATCGCGATTGTTTTTCATACCCTTTTTTAATATTGTTAATAATTTTTGAGTATTGTTTCTTATTAAATTTGTAGTGTTGCGGCTTTTACCAATCGAGATTTTTAAAAGTAGTACCTATGAGATAGTTTCTTTATTAAATTCATTTCAAGAATTAGCGTTGCGTTTACCCTGATCGCGTTTTTTCTTTTAATTACCCACCTTCATAATTAGCTTTGCGTTGAAATATGATCGCGTTTTTTCAGTAGTGTTGCGAATACGAAATGCCCAAAATTCTTCCACTGGGCCTGTGGAAGTATAGTCCTGTTCCCGAGAATCACCTGTTGCAGCTATAGAGCTGCACGTGGGTGATCACACATCAGGAGAAAACTGTTTGTTATCAGAGAATTTAGTAAGTTAGTGTTGCGGAATTGCAATTTATTTATTCCACTCACGGTTTGTTACACGGGTTTATATTGGGTGGAAATATTTGTTTTTGTAGCCGTTTTGGCTACCACTGTGTTTTCTTTTTCAACAATCCACAGTGGATTGAAACGAATTATAGGGTATGATGATACCTGCAATGAACTCAGGCAAAGTAATCTGTTTTGAAGTAAAAATAAGCCCAGATTCATAACAAATATAATTTCTGCTACAATACGAAATTTGCAGTATAATAAAGTGTCACGAAAACAGGTGGCACTGATTTTATTTCGTTAGGTTACTAACTCTGATTATGTGCTCCTAGTACATCCTAATAAATCAATTCGGTAGTGGAAAATTAACAAATTGCTCAATTTGTGTGATTAATTTGTGAATTTTTATAATTACATCGCAATGATGAATTCCAATATAATTTTGAATTTAAATTTCTTGTTAATTAATTCATTATTAGTAATTATTGCACGATGTGTGTAAAATGTTACTGAGGATCCTAATGGTTTGCCACTGATAACTATCTTCTATGCAATTAATTTATGAATTACATGCACAGTTAATGAAACAAATTTTAGTATTTTATAATGAAATGTAGTACTTTATTTGTTAAATACAGATTGGCAAAAGATTAAGAATTATCATATTTATACATTTTATATACTAAAGATGTTATAAAATATCACAATATTACAATTATACTTTTATTCCTTTACACTGTACGTGCAAAATACTTAATAATGGAGTTTTATAGCTACTAATAAAGAGAAGATATACAAGAAATTTAATATCACTTCCTCACAAGTATTTCCTAGTCATCAAACGAATATTTCTTAATCGTTATCACGTTTGTTGTTCTACATTAGGTAAATATTAAATAATAAAGGAAACCCGACATGACACAACATTTTTTCGGTAACTTAAAATTGCCAAGTTATTATACTAGCACCAAGAGACCTAGTTATTAGTAACAAAAGTCATATCGATAACACAAACAGTTGTTAAGATATAGAATTATTATAAACGTAATCTTAATTACTTAACGTAGCAACATTTGAAAGACATAAAATAATTGTGTAAAAGAAATACAAAAACTTTGATCATTATATCTCTTAAACTACATAATAATAAAATATAACATACAGTAAGTGTTTAATTGTTATGCAATGACGTAGTTTAATGATAAAAACTAGTAAATTCTATTACCAGCCTATTAGCCATTACAAATTTTGTTAATTTAATTATCTACGATATTTGTTTCCTGTTAAATAAATTTAAATGAATAACAATCGTGATTAACGCACAAACACGATACAAACTAATATCATCGTTGTTATCACAAATTATGATCTTTCTGATTTTGATATGCAGAAAAAATCAGCCTTTTTCTTACAGGTCCAAGAAGGTATCTTGGACCATTTCATTTCATTCGATTCTATACTATCGTAGTAAAATTAAACAATAATTGTGTTTTTTCTTGGTGTAATTTTTAATCGAAGTCCATCGGCGTTGTATAATACCAGTTCAGTGATGAAGCGAAGTTGATCTTCAGTATCCAAAGATTCGACTTGAAAATTTTTTAATATATACAAAATAAGAACCTTGACGATCATCGTGGCATATTTCCATCCTATACAATTACGAGAACCAGCACTGAATGGAACAAAAGCATAAGAAGGATATTTTGGTCCATTAGGAAGAAATCGTTCAGGTCGATATGTATCTGGTTCTGGAAAGTATCGAGGGTCACGATGAAGAAGGAACGAATTAATGATAACTGTTGATCCTATCGGAATTTCGTGCCCCACTGAAAACAAATTAATTTATTAAAAAAACATGCCACACAAAAAGAAATTTTTCTGAGCGAAAATGTGTATTCATGAACAATTTATACTTACAAATAGTAATAGGATGATAAATCTGTCTTGCAATAAGTGGTGTTACTGGATACACTCTCCAAGATTCCTTTATACATGCTTCTAGCCAAGTTAATTTGCTTAATATTTCTAAAGATAATTCTTTTGTTCCTGCTACCCTGTAGTACTCTTCGAGAATCTTTTCCTGAAATGAAAAATATGTTGAGTAGAAATGAAAGACATGTTGAAGTAACACTTTCAACAGAACAAATTAATTTTGTAATTCATTATGAGATATTCCTATTTATTATTTTAATAATGAATATTCTAGTAATATTGTAGTATTGTTACTATATTTAGTTAATGCTCAAATAAATAATTTAATAAAAATTCTATATCAATGTATTCATAGAACACATTAAATTAAAAAGGTAAAAGAAAGATAATACATTAATTGACAATTTTCATCAACAACATTGGTTCTATATATTTTGGATAATAAGGTATATTACCTATCTTATCCATAATATAATATTAATTATAATTTAACTTTGACATTAGGTAGCTACAATTAGCATACAATATTTTTACTAGTATATATAAAAAAAAATTTAGTATTTTTGTAGAAACTATCTAACAGAAAAAAAAAATATCTATTCATATTTTCTACTAATTATTTGTAATAACACAGTCTGCTAAAGAAAGTAGAATCAAATCTAAGTAATATGATATAATAATTCATTAATTACATAATTTACATATGTAGAATTCCTATACCTGATACTGTGGATGCCTTCCCAATGCATACAAAATCCAAGATACGCTAGTTGCAGTGGTATCATGTCCTGCAAACATGAATGTATTCACCTCATCTCGAATATCATCATCAGTAAGCACTCGATTATCATCTGATAATTCTAATAGTAAATCTAACAGAGCTTGACGTTTTTGAGAACGTTCATTAAAATTTCCATCCTTCCTGGCTTTCCACTCGGCTTTCCTTTCAGCAATTATCTGTAAACCAGGAATTATAATAATATCACTTGTATAATATAAATAATGTTAAAGTTCTAACATATAATTTTGATATTTAATTGATTCATAAAAAAAATAATATTCACTTTATTAACAAATCCATGAGTAACACGAAGTGCATGATCATGTTTTTTGCCCCATGTTGTCAACTTAAAAATGGGATCAAAGGACATCCACACGTTCAGAAATCTTCTCTGTGAGATGGAAGCTAGTCTGGGAGAAATACATATACTTATATAACACTTAACATTCGTTTCCTTCCAATGTGCTCATTTTTCAAGAGAGAAAAGAAAATTCACTTACGTGTTCACAGCCAGTACGTATTCGTTTTCACCATTCTGCTGTGCATTGACATTACATCCCATTGAACTATCTACAACACAAAAAGAACAAGAATGTTATTTTTTCCTGAATACAAATTCATGATATATACATTATTGGAATAAAGATTGGCTTCCTTTCAATTCTGAATAGGAGTTAAAAATATATCATGACCATCGCCAAATTGAAATTAAATTAGATTATACATCAAGGAGGCAATGAAAACATGTGATTCTTCATTGTTCAATTAAAATCCTACATATAATATGCCACGTGAAAAGAAAAATCAGTAAATAAAAAAAACAAAGATTTGTTTCACTGATAATGCTCAAAATTGTTTAAGTGTCTATAATACCAAAGACAAATGGCTACATTCCTCACTACTAGACACTGGGAATCAGACGAGTCATTTACTTGCTTTGGCAAAACATATGCGAGCAAGTTTATAAAATCTCAGGAGAACCTAAATAATGACAAGTCAATTCCGACGTCTGGTAAACTACCTGAAGACAATCCTCCGAGTCAACCGGTGAAGCGAAAAGCATTGAACGTTTCATGGAGACATGCAAAGTCAAAGACAACTAAGGGCATTGTCTTAGAACCTAGTCATGTATGTATATTAATTACATTCGAAGCTGCATTTGTACCAAAAAGTACGTTTCATCTACAAAATCAAATGGAAACACGATACTCTGGGACAGTGATTAGTGTTGCTATTGAAATATAGTATTCGTGAGTAGCAAGACATTCGTTTATGCTTGAAAAACTAGCGTGTATACTGTGCGTTCGAGAAAAGAAGGCACAGTGTGTTTACATCCTCGCAAAGATCATCGGTCACCATCTTCAGCCAATATATAGTCACTGCCTGTGATCATGGAAGTGTCAGCGGAGTTGATCAGCCGTAAGGACGTAAACACACCGTGTCTTCTTTTCTCGAATGCACTATACTCTTTCGTTAGTAATTACCGAGGTGCTGAAATATACAAGATGTTCACGAAATCATCATCACATAAAATGAAATTTTATACATTTTATCCTCGCATGGAACTCAATTTCGAGAAAATCAAATTTATCAGGAAAATATATTCCGTATCAGGTGAAGGCATCAGCCCTCCTTTATGAAATAACTGAACGTACCAACCAGTTAGCTCAACCGCGTATTCGGACTGCTGATGATAAATTATATCAAGTGCGACCGAGTGTATCACAAATCCCAAAGGCGTCACCACGCATTATCGAACTCTCAAAGCCACGAATCCCTTACCAGTCTCCACCTAAACCGATTGGATACGTTGCACCTGGAGCACTTACTGCAGTCGGTTTGTATCATCGCTTTAATTCTTCGACAATAGGGTTCGTTAATGACCTTAACGAAGATCAGATACGCCATCGGTAATAGGAGCCATTAAATGACCTCAAAACTAAAACATCACTATGCCTAATGGGACTCACACAGGACTTCAATTCAATTTATTTATCGTGTTCATAATAACTTATGCAAGACTTATATGTCCAATTGTAAGATATGAAAATGCCTATGTTTCTTATGAAAATAGGAAAACAGATATTTTTAAAGATTAAATCAAAATATCCCCTTAAGCTTCGTTTTGAAAATTATCCTAAATTATTTGTATAGTTATAGATATTGATATATGAAAATTATTATTTTCTTTTTAATACTGACTAAGATAAAAATTGTGTAAAATTAGTGAAATAATGACTAAGCTGTGTTGGTTAAATTAAGTTAATTATTCAGTTCCATACGTTCAATCACGATTATGAAAATCTTTATTGTCAAATGAATGGTAATTGATTAATATTAATTATATTATACCTTTATCTTGTTTCATATTTTACGTATTATTCGTTTACAAATACTGATAACAATGGTTATTTTTGCAGCCACTCAGCGAATAATTGAATTATCAAAACCAAAAAGAAGACGAAGAACGAAGATAGCAAACCAAAGGAAATTGAAGTTACGTAAAGAAAAGTCACGGTAATATTAAATTTAATGTTTCCTAATCTTTTATTATTCTAATCTTAACATATTTTAATCACTAGAAAAATTAACCATTATTTCTAAAACGAACTATAATAATATTTTTATGAAAATTATCTTTTATATAGCTTTAATTATTTGTTGTAGGAAAACACATATGAGAAAAATATTTCTTTTATTTTAAATAATTTACAAATATATCTGTATACCACACTTAAAGAAAAGGGGATGAAGAAAATAGATAAGAGCTTCTTTTCTTTGTAAGGTTTCATATTTAGATATGCTAGAAAGAAATTTTATTTTAATAGAACAAATTCTCTAGTTAAAATTAGTTTTAACAAGTTAGTAACTATTATATTAACCAGAAATCTTGGGTAAAACTAATTTTAACTTCCCAAATTTGTTTGAATCGTTTTAGGGATTTTATTGTAATATATGTTTAACAACAGAAAGAGAAGACAGAAAGACAGATTTAAACTCATTATAATAATTTAATTTACTTTCCACGTATTTCTCTTATTCTAGCACATCGATAACTAAGTTACCATGTGTCGCTCAAGAAGAGCACGTCGATAACTAAATTATCATGTATCGCTCTAGAAGAGCACGTCGATAACTAAATTATCATGTGTCGCTCAAGAAGAGCACGTCGATAACTAAGTTACCACGTGTGAATCTTACTTACCATTCTAGCTCACTCAGTGTCGCCAAATTCAAACTTTGAACATTAGTCTTAAATATATGATATCATGATAGTATGATTATTTATACAATTGTCTATAATAATTAACGCTGATTATTTTTATTAGTATCGACTGAATGTCAAACAAATATTGCATCTATGCAATATTGCTATAAATTAATCGTCTTATTATAGGAATTACGTGAAACGTGGTAAAAGAAAATCAGAACGTAAATACAGTGCGTTTCTTCGCCACAAGAATGATCGAAAAATGAAAAACAAAAAGAAACAATCTTCGTTGAAGACTTCAAATTCCAATAGAACTATTATTATGGTTGGCTTGAAATTGAAGAACGAAAAGAAAACTCGTCGTCATTCGTAATTATTGAGAACGAAACATGTTGTTTTCATAGTGTTGTGTGTAGTCTTGAAAGGTTGCCAGCGTTTTAAATTGTCTTTAATGAATTTTTTATACGTGTAAATTTTTTACATGTAAAAGTATTTAATAGTCAGCATCATTAAATCAGTGGAATTTATGGCCTATATATTATTGTTCGAACATCATAATATATTCTGTAGTTATTTATAAATTATAGTAATTATTCACTCGTTAAAAGAAATTAATGACGTGAATAATCATCCGTAATAGTGACTAGTTCCGGTAAATTTGCATTCCTTTCTTTTAATGCAAAAGTGTTATGCGAAATATGTCATGAAATCTGGGTGTAACTAAGCGACAGAAATTTATATTATATCAATTTCATTAATATATTGAATTCTTTATAACACTTTATTTTTATAGCTTGTACCCTGTACCCAGATTTTTATGATAATTGGCTAAATACCGACTGAGCAGAATAGTTCCACTCATTATCTGGAACTTTACGTCGATAAAGTAGGCGTTTCTCTGCTAAATCTTAAAATGTTTCAGAGGAACCTGTTTTATCGATTGAAATAAACGAGCATCCAAAGTAATAAAAAGAATGGCGCCAGTTATAATTTCCCGTAGTCGTAATTCTTTTTTTCTTATGTTTCGTAATGAATTACGTAATAAACCACGTGTTTAGTCATTATACGATTTTATCCTTCCTCGTTGGATTTTTCCTATTTCTTCTGTGTACTATTTCATTTTAAGTCTTGGTTAAACAATACTATACAAACGTAATTATCGATACTTCTGTATAAGTCTAATATAACCTCAAAAATTAGTCGATTTGGCAAACAAGACACTACTGAAACGATTAAAATAAAAAAGTAATTTTTAATAATGGTTAGAACGATTGTCCTATCTCACATACTTTCTAGACTTGAATAAATTTTTTAATATTTCGAATTTTCTAACGTCATTTATATCAGTGACGCTTTGAGTCGATCGAAGATGTAAAGAGATACATAGATAGATTTACTAACTTGAACCTGTCATATCTCTTTCGCAATGGAATGCGACGTTTGATCTAAGAATATTCAAACATTGTAGAAATATAATGGAAACTATTTTGGTAACCAGATTTATATTACATGATTCATACATAAAACAAGAGTTTTATTAGGAAGCCATCGAATTGATTTATATAGCTAATAATATACAGGATGATTCACTTCGATTGAATATCTACGTTATTCTCGTTACTGTGAGCGCTAGGAAAGAATGACAAAGCGGTGTTTCAATGATTACAAAGCATGCATGCGAAGATGGCGAAAAGAATTCTGCCAAGGTGATGTTACTCGATTTGTCACGGACATCGACATTTTTGCATATTAACAATTTATTTTTTACAGTGCGATACTGGAGTCATTACTGAGACGAGTTCAATGACTTGCCGCCCTATCAGTATAAGCTGTCAGCATTTACAATAAAATTAGGTAATAAATAAATAATAATATATAAAAAAATATCAGTGTCCTTGGAAATACCATTAACATGTCCTTGACAGAATATTTTCTCATCACCATTAGTTTTGCACGTTATGGAACGATTCAAACACCTTTGTGTCATTTCTCCTACCTTTCATAGAGGCAGAGATAATACAGTTATAAAATTTTAATGAGTCACCATGTATATATTGAAAAATGAATTAGACATAAACGCGTTATGAATTTTAAGCAACAATAGCAAAATATTATTTACACGTTAGAAATTATATTCCACGGTACTCCTTTTAATTACTTTAGTCTTCTAGCTTTTAACGATTTTAACACGTTGAATGCCATGGGGGTCACTGGTGACCGGCACTCAACTTGTCAGTGGCGCCATGGGGGTCACCGGTGACCGGCGCGCCCAGATTGATAGAAATATATATATATAATTTAAACAAATGTCAATATTTAGAAATTTTTATTATTACCATCGTTAATTCAGTGGTCACCCCCGTCACAATTAACACGTCAAACATGGTTATACATTGTGATTTATCTATCGCGGATAATATTTCAGCATTATATGTATCGCATAATAAAAAATTCATCGTAGCACCACGGGTAATCCCTGTAAAACTGGCGTGGCATTCAACGTGTTAAGTAGTATATTATTACCGAAGAAATATCACGTAATATCGAATAGTCTTACCGCATATTATGTCCAACGTTGCTCGTTTCGCGTAAGGAACAATATCAAATTCCGGTTTGCCAACTTCCTTCCTTAAACATGAAATTAATATTTGTGCCTCCCTGATCGTTCCCTTCAGATATACTTCCAGGAGACCGCTGTGGAAAGTTGGCGTCAACAGTTTCCGATGAAAGTGCCATTTCTCACCTGGAACACGATGGAGAATTTATTAATTTCAATTTCTTTATTCCTGTATGTATTTCTTTATTATTATTATTATTATTATTAAAAAGGATTTAATTAAATAAGGTGTCCTAGGAAATATCATATAATCTCGATCATATTTGATTTCAGTTATTTTTAACTATTGGAGAAAATGTTGAATTATATCAGTATACTGATACATCATTCAAACACGATGGAGAATTTATTAATTTCAATTTCTTTATTCCTGTATGTATTTATTCTTTTTTAATATTATTATTATTAAGAAAGATGCTTCTATAAAAGTATCTGTGTCTATGATATAGTTCTACGAACGTACCTATGCCTATGTAATACTTCAATGAAAGTATCTATACCTATGTGACACTTCTATAAAAGTATCTGTGTCTATGTGATAGCTCAATGAAAGTATCTATGTCTATGTTAATACTTCTACGAAAATATCTATACCTATGTGATACTTCTATGAAAGTGTCTATGCCTACATGATACCTTTATGAAAGTACCTATATGTATGTGATACCTCTATGAAAATATCGATATATACATACGTGGCATTTCTGTGAAAATATATATACCTGTGTGATACTTTTATGAAAATATCTATAAGTGTGTGATACTTCAACGAAAATCTCTATGCCTATGTGATACTTAATTTAGTAACATATCCTAGGAAATATCATATAATCTCGATCATATTTGATTTCAGTTATTTTTAACTATTGGAAAAGAAGTAAAAATTATATCAGTATACTGATATATCATTCAAACGGCAAGTTGACATTAATTAATGCAAAGTATCGAATATTTTATCTGTTCGTTCCTTTTTTTTTTCTTTTTTTTTAATCACTGCGTTAGAATAAAAAAGAGTTTTGAAATGTAAAATATCCTCAGTATCTTCTTTTTCTATCAACATTTGTCATATTAGATAATTTATAACTGTACTTTAGTATTACACGGAGTATTTAAATCACGAAGCCTCATAAATTTGCATTCATACATTCGTTGAGTAAGCAATTATATTTGAATGGCTCGAATACGATCGCAGCTTGATTGATCATCTGATACGTAGATTGTAATTCGAGATTTTCCATTCGTTAAAATACCATCAATTAGTATGATGACAAATAGACGTGGACTTATAACGAGAACTATGTTAGCCGTGTTAATTTCGTAGTCTGTACTTCACATTTAAAGGTATTGTAAAATAATTAAAATCTGAAAATGTGAAAATTTGTATCGTTAATTAAGACTTACAAAATATATAATATTATATATATAATTTTAATAATAATTATATATATAATTAAATATATAAAATTTCAACGCTTTTGCTTATAGCATATACTGTACTTTTTTAACTTATCGCTAACGATAGTAGATAATATACGATTATCTGCTTAAATATTATCTCTTCGCTTACAATTTTTCGAACGATATTACAATTCCTTATCAGATATAATTTCCAAAAAAATTTGGAAAATAATCCGTCATTCGATCTAACATATCATCGATTATGATAAATCAGGAGTGATTCGAGATCTTAATAAATAATCTCTCGATCTAATTTTTAGATTCTGAATGTAAACTCGAAATTTCTATTCTTTTAATCCCCTATAAATAAAGGTTTGCACTTGTTAATCACAATTACATCGAAACATTTTTCTCGTACTTCAAATAACTTCAATTTATAAATTCAAAGATACGAATTTAACTAAATATCGTTCAACCGGTTAGTATATTTTCTTCGAAGTATGCCAAAATGAAGTCTGCTATCGCAATTAACTGTCTCGTTCTTGAAAAAAATTTCAGATCTTAATAAATAATACCTCAATCTAATTTTTAGATTCTGAATTTAAACTCGACATTTCTGTTCTTTTAATCCTCTATAAATAAAGGTTTACATTTGTTAATCACAATTACATCGAAACATTTTTCTCGTACTTCAAATAACTTCAATGTATAAATTCATACACTCTTATGAATTAAAGTTAACACGTTGACTGCCACACAATTTTTCACGATTCTGGTCTAAGAAGCCAATTTGATTTAATCATGTTATATTATTAAAATCTTTATTTACAGTACATAGTAATAATCATGAAGCTTAAAATGTCTTTCTTTTAAAAAAAAAAAAAAAAGAATATGTTACGAATTATCTAGTAGTTGGCACGCAAGATTGTTTTAAAAATGATCACAAACCATAAGAATGTTATTCTGTACGAATAAACTAGTATAAATTTTTTCTTTTTAAATAAACTTTGTATAATTGTATTTTCTGTTCGTTTAAGTCAAGCAACATTTAATATGGCAAATAACGAAGGGTCGAGATAACTCGTAGAAGGTGTCCTGAGCAAGTAAACAACCTACGAGATATCTCGTAGTTGGTAGTCAACGTGTTAGCCCTTTGCACTCGAGGATTTTTTGACTAGAGAAGAGTAGAAATTCAAAGATTCTCTACTAAAAATCTGATGATACTTTTTTGAGTAGTAAATAAAGAATTGTATAATAATAGAATTGTAGAATTATTCGACTTCGATATTTCACATACTGTTACATTACATTAAATTTGATATGTTAATTAATATCGATCTTCCAAATTTTATGAAATAGTGGCTGAAGTTCACCTCTCGAGTACAAAGGGTTGTGCCAAAGCACTTGGTATAGTCATAACTACACCAAGTCATAACCTAACCTAACCTCTCGTGTGCAAAGGCTTTATATGGCAAATAACGAAGGGACGAGATAACTCGTAGAAGGTGTCCTGAGCAAGTAAACAACCTACATGATATCTGATAGTTGGCAGTGAACGTGTTAAATAGTTATAAATTCAAAGATACGAATTTAACCCTTTGCAATTGAGAGGCGCCTCTCAATCACCATTAAATTAGATTCTAAAAATCGATGTTAATTAATATATCAAATTCAAAATTACCTAACCATGCGTGGTATGGTTATGTTATTATGTTATGGTTATGGTTATGATTATTATGTTCAATGTCGAAGTAAAATAATTCTACGTCTTAATTTGCATGCGATTTCTTATTTGCCATTTTAAAAATATCCTCGACTTTATGACAGAAAAATCTTCGAATTGCTATTTTTCTGTAACGAAAACATCGTCGAGTGCAAAGGGTTAACCAAATATCGTTGAATCGGTTAGTATACTTTCTTCGAAGTATACCAAAATAAAGTTTGGTATCGCAATTAACTGTTCGTTCTTGAAAAAAGTTTCACCTCGTGTTCCGGCTATGAATCTTAAGGAATATTTTGCTCGAGGCACCATGGAGTATAAAAAACATTTAGACGGTAGCCATGACGAGGACGCTTGACTCGAGTTCGTTCGTCATACAAATTTTTGCTACTGGTTGTCCGGTTGGCAGTCTGCCGAAATTCCAGCCGAAAAAATCCTGGTATGTCACGGTTAAATGTAGCCTCCAGAAATTAATGGCTGGTCAAGTAGATCGGGTCGATTTGATCTGCCATTCGTATATCTTTTTTCCCTCCATCGCTTTCAGTCGAGTCATTTATTCCTCGTGTTCTTCGATCCGCCCGAAATTAGTATATAAATACGTCTATACGAGTCCTTTTATCTTCGTCAATATCTAACGTGGCAATAACTAAAGCGAAATAATTTTTGGGAATATCTTGTTCGAATAATTTTTCCAATAAAACGTCTCTCAATTTTGCTAAAGAATAATAGAGAGGTACACAGAGGAAGCTAAGAAATTCGGTAACTACACGAATTCCAATTAATTTTGAAATTGGTGCAGAAATTAAATCACCTGACATTTTGATCACTCGTTCGAATAGAAAATCGGAAATTGATTAAAAATAGAGTATAACTATAGAGTATAATTTTCAATTCGATTGTCACTGTCCAAATTCGATTAAATTAAAAATTAATAAAGATTAATAAGATACCAGGTAAATTGTATACCAAGTATACTCTTGATCTCTAGTAATAGAAAAATTAAAAATACCCTTAATACTGTGATTAACAGACAAAGGGGTATAGTATTTGCTTCTGTTTAAGCTCCAAGACTCAAAGTGTATCAATGGTATATACTCTGTATACTAACCACTGCTGGTGACCAAACCGTTGCCAAGCCAAGAGTGTAAATACTGGTACTCCAAGCTCTTGTCGATGTGAACGCTGCTGCTCAATAATGGTTGTATTGCTTCCGCCTTGTAGAGAAAAATGAAAGGTCTCATCCCAACCCAGATCAGATACATATCTCCTAACTCTTTGCCCCATTTGATCATCTTTTTGAAAGCTTCTGCAACAGTCAGACAATTTTTCGTTAATTTTAAGGGAACAAACTTGTTGGAAGGAAGAAATTAAATTCTAGCGAAAGCAGCTATTTAGATCTGTCGATTAGGTATAATTTATATAGATATAGTATCTCACAAGATTCCACGAAGATCGAGGAAGGTACTCGAACGAGATAACGCTTGATAGATAGATGGGGAATTATCACCTCGTGACAATTCCTGGTCTAGCTTTCGCGGTCACCGACCTCGTATATATCTCGCACATATTTCGCACAAGTCGAATTTTTCGTGTTCCTTCGAGTGATCTAATCGATATTATCGAACGTTATCTTCGATCAGATTAGCGATATATACGAACATTTCGATGTATATCGTGCACGATGAGTTTTGATCGAACGGTGAGTTAAAACAGGACATTGTGAAAACAACGTTATCGGTTATCATTCCAATTTGTATAGGGTTTTGATTAAAATTTTCAATTGTATTGTCATTTTCGACTAATATCGTGGTGAGCTAATAATTTTGCATAAACGAAGGGATCAGAGCCTATTGAATTGCTGTACTTATTTGAATTTATATAGGTTTTTGATTAAAATTTTCAATTGTATTGACATTTTCGACTAATATCGTGGTGAGCTAATAATTTTGCATAAATGAAGGAATGAAAAGCTATTGGATTGCTATAGCTATTTCAATTCCTATAGGTTTTTGATTAGAAATTTTAATTTTATTAACATTTTCGACTAATATCGTGGTGAGCTAATAATTTTGCATAAACAAAGGGATCATAACTTATTGAATTGCTATAGTCATCTTAATTCTTATAGGTTTTTGATTAGAAATTTCAATTTTATTGATATTTTCGTCTAATATCGCGGTGGACTAATAATTTTGTAAAAATGAAAGGATTCTCAAAGAACTGGTTTAACCAGACATAGTTTCCTTAAAACATGTACATATGTATACACATTTGATCAAAATAATTGTCACGCGATTCTATACACTTTCTCTAATGTTTAATTCATTGTTATACTAATCGTCTGTTCTAAAATTTATTAAAATACTTATGAAATAATTTATTTGTTAATAATAAGAGTATTAACTAGGCATATATTCTAAAGTAATATATAATATAAAAATAGAACGTGATAATTCATGCTCTAAATCTTGAAGACTCTATGCAGTGATTTCAAGTTGTTTTCATATGAAATGTTAATTCAGCATATCCTTTGCACGTTTGTATTTATCAAAATGTTATTCTGATTATTTGCAACTATCACATATGATCGGTTTTTCGTTACAAGAGATAATAGCTTTAAAACACTTGAGAATGCAGCTCGTGGACGAAAGTTTGAGATTTCACTGAACCGATAGAATAGAATATAAAAAAAATTCCTTCATCTTTTTAATTTTTATGGATTCTTTGTCAAAAAGGTATACGTGAAACCTAAGCTTCTAAATATATGTAAATTACTTTTATCTTATTCGTTAACATTCTTTTTATTGTAGATTTCTTTTCGTCTGGGCCCACAGACTCCCTGAAAGTGTCCTTCGTGACTCATGTTCCTGTATGGGTTCGACATCACTCCTTTATACAGAGATTTCTTTCCATTTCTTTAATGTAGCTGTGTTTTTATCTCTGTTCAAGCTTTTGCTGTGTCGTTTAGCTTTTACAAAAATTTGGACACTTTCTCTGGTATTCATATTTGAACTAACTGATAAACAACCATAGAATGCTTTACTTTCAGTCGAAATATTAGTTCACTTGCTGTTATAAATTATTTTTAGTAGTATCTCCTGGATTATCGTGAATGGCAGTTTCTGACTTTACCCTTGGTGCATAACCTTCCTCAAAGGTTAAATTTGTGTTCAGCATCATGCCTTCAGTTAGTATGAAAAGTTCGTATTTCTATCGTAAATCATGATAACATTCGACATTTTAAAATAACAATGGATTTCTGGTGTCATGCAATTTAATAACAATTGACGATGCAATAAAGTTTAATCGCTGGCATTAACTCTTTGGGGCACGCTGGGATTAAAAGTGACCCACCTTTTCGATGCACCGTAATGCATGGTGGGACATTTTGAGCCCTTTGCACTCGGGGATTTCTTCGTCACAGAAAAATAGTAATTCGAAGACTTTCTGCCATAAAGTCGAGGATATTTTTTAAAACGGTAAATAAGAAATCGTATGCAAATTAAGACGAGTAATTATTTTACCTCGACATTCCACTCATCGTTAAGTAATTTTAGATTTGATTTATTAATTAACGTCGATCTTTGGAATGTGATTAAATGGCGACTGAGAGGTGCCTCTCGAGTGCAAAGGGTTAGACCTCGAAATATTACAATAGCTGCATGCACATAGGTTTATACTTCGTCTTATTCACGTAAAGCAATTGGTAATACCTTCGACAAATGTTACAAATGTATTCGCTCGTGTTGGCAACATTCGACATGCCAGTACAGGTTCATCGATTGTTGCAAGCGGAAGGTTTATTGCGACAATCTTTTTTTCCTGGTTTTATGTTTTTACATCATGCGATTCCTTTATTGGTAAAAATATACCAATTTTGTTTCATTTAAAACGCAATAAAATTTCAGTGCAAAAGATACAGTTGGTCACGGATATATTAGGACACGCGTATAATTTTACCTTTTAAATAAATAAAATATCGTGTATTTTAAATTGATGTATGATGTCGCTATATTAGGATGTAGTTAATATAGAGCACAATATTTATTATAATAGTAGTGGAAGATTTTGTATCCTAGTACTTGTTTGACCAACTGTATTTTTATTGTTCAAACATAGGTTATTCCATAGACTATACTATATTAATTTTGGTTAATATAGTATAATATAGTACAGTATAGTATAGTAATCGTGAAATCCGAATTGCGGAGGAGCGTCATTTCGTACGAAGAAGCAATCTAATAAAGCAAAGAAGGGATTCATGATAATTTGGAAAGAAACACCCCTATCTGAAACGGAACGGAAATTGCACAAACAGTGAATTTTTGCAGTCGGATGAGATTGACGATGTTTCCGTATGATTTGCAGCGGTCGTTGACCCAAGACATCGTACATACAGAAATAGGCCTTTTGCAGTTATCGTGGCCAATCAAGTTATTGTCGTATCTCTAAGCTCGTTTCGGTCTCGTGACGCGGATTACTTGCGAAGAAAAGGAGACGACAACGATGAAATGACAAAGAGGAAGAAGATAGACCGAAATAAGAGCGAACAAGGATGGTTCGTGTTGCAATTCTAGTAAAAGAGCAGTGGCTGCACACTGACCGGACATTGACCGGTAAAAATGCAACGCGAGGTCATCGAGTAGTAATGACTCGCCAACTCGCCATAAAAAGAAGACATACTCTCGTAGACCTTCATGTGCAACGAGATACTTGGTGTCCTTCGGTGGAGAATCTTCGGTTCGTCGTTTACTTGTTTCGATTTTGATGTGTTAGTACATTGTCGGCCATTTTTTCGTTTATTTTCGAAGGTCTCTATTGTTATAACATGCAGCATTGATCAAAGCATTGGCTCCTCGAGTGATTTTCATAGAGTTTCACATTTTCGATGATCTTTCCTTTTCGTTGTTAAATGTTGAGAATGATATTTGGAAAATGTGTACACAAGATATATTAAAATTTTAAGAAATATTGGAAAAATAGGACGAAAATGTCTGTTTCTTTAGTTTCGAATACTAATTAAATAAATGCATCGATATTAAATATTTTATCATCCGAAGGTACGTCCATATGACTTGAAAAAGATATCGAGGAAATAATATGCATTGGTAATTCAACAAAATTCCTGATTTAAATGCTTCACTTAAATGCTTCAAGGTTGTAGAAAAAGTAGAAATGAAACAAATATAGTTCACTTTGTCCGAAAGTATTTTTAATATTTTATAGTAGTTGCAATTGTAAATAAAAATATGGTATTATGGGAAGTGAGAGAAGTAGATTTCTTGATTTATTAAATTACTATAAGCTATTGAATATCATATATAAAATTATTTAATCTGTTCGTACTTGCTATTACACTGGAAAAGTAAATTTAATATTAAAATTTATTAAACTTTTTCTCTTTTCTTCTTTTTTCATGTTGTGTTTTAACATCACTAACAAATGTACATAGATCAGGGGAGCTAGTAAAAATACTGTCCTTTTGCTATAAATCTACTATGTCAAAAAATAAAATTTGGAATAGTATATAACGCGTGGTGCGATCCCAATAATTTTGAAATATGTTATAGAGAACAAAATTGTTAACAATTTTTATTTGAATAAATAATTGTCACTAGGTGGTGCTTTCGAGATATTTGCAAAAATTTTTCATACCATATTGAAGTCTGTTTATAACACTATCATGTGCCGATGATAGAGCTAGAAGGGATCGCTATTCGTCTAGTGTACATAACGGGTGGAGAAAAATTACTGAACTTGTGTAATCTTGCGTGAGTACAATATAGTTGCACCAACAATTTTCGCAAATATCTAGAAAACCAAGGTTGAATGTAAATGATTAACCAAATAAATATTTACAATTTTGTCCTCTATAACATACTAATACAAAAAAATTATTGGAATCGCACCACGCGTTATATACTTTTTTAAATTTTGTTTTAAGAAAAAGTTAGGAATAATAATTCTAGGAAAATAAATTTGGGAAAAATAATTAGGAAAATAACGAAAATTCATAACAATTTTCATTTGAATAAATAATTGTCACTGGGCAGTAGTTTTCGAAATATTTGCAAAAATTTTGATACTATATTGGAGTCTGCTTATAATACCATCATGTGTGGATAATAGAGCTAGAAGGGATCGCTATTTGTCTAGTGTACATAACGGGTGGAGAAAAATTACTGAACTTGTGTAATCTTGCGTGAGTACAATATAGTTGCACCAACAATTTTCGGAATTATCTAGAAAACCAAGGTTGAATGAAAATGATTAACCAAATAAATATTTACAATTTTGTCCTCTATAACATACTAATACAAAAGAATTATTGGAATCGCACCAAGCGCTATATATTTTTTCAAATTTTGTTTTAAGAAAAAGTTAGGAATAATAATTCCAGGAAAATAAATTTGCGAAAAATAATTGGGAAAATAACAAAATGGTTACCGGGAAGCCATAGAATATGTAAAATATGATACACGCGACTTATATTTGAACTAAGACCATTACGCGATAAGCGATTGCTTAAAATCCTCAGTTTCGCTGATAACTTCTCCCTTTTTCAAGACACGTGTAATTGCATGCAATTACTATAGCGTTATTCAAGCTGCGAACGACCTCGACCCGCTTCTTTCTTTGTCTGGTTACGCGCGACAGGCTAACCATTATCTTAAGCGTTCAGTGGGACCGAGGTGGATAAATCCTGCTTTCTTTTTCCCACTTCCTTTCCTGCGATTCGATTTCACGAAGTGCACTCACGAGCAGCCTTATATCTGGAGCAACCGAATTAAACGTCGTTTCCCAAACATCGAACTTTTATCATCCTCGATTAATGCCTTCGATTCACGTCAAATAAATTATTACCCGTTGCTCATTTTACACTCGTGATAATGCACACAGATTCAACGAAACTTGGATTTCTCGCAGACTGTTCCTCAGCAATGTACACTTGTCCCCTGCGCCTCCCCTTCTCGCACTTCATTTAAATATAACCAAACGTGCGTAAGTATTTACGAAAAATCTTCACTTTGTTGCCGTAAATCACACATATTTACAATAAGATAATTTCAGATATCGTATTTATATATTTAGATACAGCCTTTTAATCTGTGTTATGAAAATAAGTGTATTATTCGATGATAATGCCCCGCGAGTTTCGGTCAGTGACAATTTCTGTAATTTCGGATTAAGCGAAACTTAATCGAACGCGACGTGTATTTACAAATGGAGTATCAAGTTCACGGGCAGAAATATCGCGCCATCTAGCTTTCACCGGTATAGTTGCACTCGTCTACCTGACGTTGCACGTGGAATACCGATTGTATGCACTCGTTATCGATGCATCTGCTTGCTCGCGTGAATGTCTTTGATGCCGAGGTTATCGCTATCTTGTGCCAATTTGGAAATAAAAGTACGCGAATACCGAGGTTACGTACGTTTTGTGTCGCGTCTGACGAATATCAGCGATATCTCGGGTATTTGTATTTTTGAAGAAATATTTACCAGCAACGAATCCACTGATCCATTGGTAAAATGTTTAAATTATTCGGTATTGTATTAAAACTGATTATTGCAATCGTTGAAAAAGGAAACATTGGTTGATGATTAAATTTTCTGAAATGATCCAAGTTTGAGAAAGAAAAGAAGAGTCGAGAAATGAGTCAAGTTTAAGATAAAATTTGACGCACGTTCTAAGGGCTCGTAGTGAAAATTGAATAGCTAGGTTTTTCAATATTAATTTGCATTTTAAAGGGATTAAATAGATTTTGTTTTTAACTTTGAAATAATTACCATTACGTAATATTTAAAAAGTTTAAGATAAAATTTGACATACGTTTTAAGGGCTCGTAGTGAAAATTGAATAGCTAGGTTTTTCAATATTAATTTGCATTTTAAATGGATTAAATAGATTTTGTTTTTAACTTTAAAGTAATTACCATTACGTAATATTTAAAAATGAATTGACTTCTGCGTAATTTATGTATTTAGAGAGTTTTTCAAATCAAAATTGAAATACTTTTATAAAATATTAATATATTATACATAGAAAATACGTGAATATCGAAAAAAAATGAATTAACTTCTGTATGATTATTGTATTTAGAGTTTTTTCAAATCAAAATTGAAATATTTTTATAAAATATTAATATATTATATATAGAAAATACTCGAATATCGGATATTAATAACGACACAAGACTTAATATAAATTTACAATAAATCTTTTACGAGCTTCTCTTTGACTACACAAGTAATTTAATTTTATTATAATTACTATATATTATAATATACTGTAATTACTATATTATAGTATAATTATACCATAATTGCTATATATAATAATTATTAAAGACTTTCAATGATTCCAAATTACGTAATATTTAAAAATGAATTAACTTCTGTATAATTTATATATTTAGAGAGTTTTTCAAATCAAAATTGAAATACGTGAATATCGAATATTAATACAATTTACAATAAATATTTTACGAGCTTCTCTTTGACTACCCAAGCAATTTAATTTTACTATAATTACTATATATTATAATATGCTATAATTACTATATATAATATTTACTAAAGATTTTCAATGCTTCCAAAAGTTCTAAAACCCTAGTCAAAAGCACTTATAAAGAAACCTCGCAAATTACCTATTCATTGAGACAGAGTCGTTAAACTAGTTCTTACAATTAGCTACTTTTTCTTTCCACTTCGAAAAAGTTCGATCGCTATGACGTTGGTATATATTTCGTTACTACATTATTGACAGCAGATTAATCTTTTTCCATTCGTGTGTTTATGCGATGATTACACGTTTATATAACGATTCACGATTTATATTCTTGTCGAAAGAGACAGTGTCGAACTCGTAACCGTAATCTTCTTTTTCTCAAATGTAAGAGAATCATAATGCTAATCAGAGTGACCAACCCACCGGTTATCGTATTTCCTAAAATCTCGCGTCGACTCGTGTAACGAGTCTAATCCATTACCATGCGACGACATTTTTACAAACTATCTGTGACGGGCTGATTTATTGCTTAAGGCATCGGCATGAAAAATGTCCATATAGATTATAAGCCGTGTTTGACAGTGGTCAATTGTGGAAACAAATTTCTCCGTGATAATCTCTATCACGAGTGCCATTCGTGTTTGTTACATTTTAACCATAATCTACGCCACGTGTAGAGCTCGATCTTGTATAGCAACGGATTAAGAAACAGTATATTCTGAGCTGTCACACGAAAAATCGTTCGATTTTTATATTTCCATGCTACCATTTGAAACTTTAATAATCGGAATATTATTTCTTTTTGCAGAAAACGTTTCTTACTTACCTTCCGGGCTGCAGCACAGTTGATAGGCATTACCGATAATGGGAAAAGCAGGGGGGTAAGGCACTTTCCTCAAGGCGTAGAGAAACTTCCCTCGTCGCACCAGTAGCAGCACGACGATCGTCATCAGGCACATGGACAGGATCAACGTGAGCCATGAACCTCCCGTGACAAGCGTCGAGGAGGACATGGTGAATGGTCCACGGTGTTCCAACCTACCACGTTTTCTTCAGTATCCTCTTGCCTTTTGCATATTTCACACGTTTATGTAGAATATCCACTCTGTATCATAAGAATTATAACGCCATCGACGGTTCTCGATTCTTACGGTGTTCACTTGTTTCAGGGAATGATAAATTTCTCATTCGAACGTATTTTCGGCTAACGAATCCTTTACTGTCCCTCTACTTCTCTTCGCTGCTCAACTGTCTTTTACTATTCACTTGGTCGATATTTTTGCGATAAACAAGCGGCATCAAGTGCGAAAAAGGAAAAATAGAAAGGATGAACACACGTGTACCCGTGCGATGGGAAACGCGGAAGGAAGTAGACAGGAGAGAATGAGAGAGAAAGGACAAGGAAGGGAGAGAGAAGTGAAAGAGGACGGAGCTACCCCTCTAGGGTCTACTTCGAGGAACTAAGCAGTAGAGGTCCGAGCAGTAGAGGTCTGAATATGTCGAAAGAACAGTGAAGAAGAGGAAGAAATGAAGGAAGAGGTTTGCCCCGGTCGCGTGCAACGCGTGTCATGGAATGACTCCCTCTCGGTTATGCGTGCTCGTACGAAAGAGTCGCCCTTATATACTACTGAATGCTCTGTGTACTACACCAACGGCCAGTGGCTAACTCCTCCACCAATAGAAACAAACACGTGGGACGTGTATGTACGTGTACGTGTATGTGTGCCGAGGTGTCGACCGGCTGTGTACGTACAAAGGTAACCCCGCTTCTTCGTGTTCGTCTCACTGCAAAAGGACAAAATTTACATTTGCACGGACAGACGTGAACGCCGGTTCACATACGGCGCATGAATTTTTCCGATAGTATAGCGAGTACAGCGCTGGGGGCCTTCTCGATCACGGGACCGATATTTATGCGCACGATTCGCAGGGACGATACCGTGCAACGGATTATGCTAGCGAAAATCGGCTCCGCGAATATTTCTACGCTCTCTACGCTGCCGCACGTGTGTGTATAAATAATGCATGCGGGTAATAATAATAGGAAAGAGATACGCGCTATCTCCAAGATCACAATTCGATTCTATCCGACGCGGATCGTCTCAACCCGAGTTTTACATTCAAGGATTTCTCAGGCGGATGACTTGTCGCGTACGGTGATCTACTTTTTCATCGTTTTGCACGAGAAACTGCTCCGACGAGAATATGCCCCTTACACCTGTTCCGAGGATCGATGAATG
Organism: Eufriesea mexicana; assembly: GCF_001483705.2. Lineage (NCBI taxonomy): Eukaryota > Metazoa > Arthropoda > Insecta > Hymenoptera > Apidae > Eufriesea > Eufriesea mexicana. The sequence continues at coordinate 192,231 of NW_016912376.1, forward strand.
AAGACGTTTACAAAATGTTTTGCCAACCACACGCGTTTTTGGGCATCTAGTTGAAAAAGTTGCTCCGCGATTAGCGAAAACGCGTCCCATCTATTGCACTCTATAATTGAAGAGGAAAGGAAGCAACGATCTTCGTTGTTCGTGCAAAGAAACAGGCCATGTCGAAACGTATGTGTAACCACTGTCAAAACACTGTGGAAAATTGTGGAGACGTATTTTTATCACTGAACGACACGCGAAGTTTCGTATTACGATTTGAAAACATATTAGGTCACTGGGGTATCCACACTTTTGAATTACAAAATTATTTATATTATTAACACTGTACACGTTTTCGCGAGAAGGAATTTATTATTTTTCTTCGTAAGTAGAACAGTATAGTATAGAACAGTTTTAATAATTTCGAAAGGATATATGCCGTATATTCGATGATTCGTTTGTCTCCTAATACTTACCGTTACCACTCGTCTTACGACTGTTATTATTACTCCCTGTCAATAACGTATACTGGCAAGGTACTGAAAAGACGTCGTGTAATTGTATACCGTGCAAACACTGATTACCGAAAAGGTCGGTCGTTTTATTTCGTTAGCCGTAAATTTCAAACACCGCGGAATGACAGGTAAACGTTTCCTCGATGCGTTGACAACATGTCACTACCTCGATGAGGTGTTTCTATCGGTAGCCAATGTCGCAGACTTCGACTCCCCGTGGTTTCCCTGCGAAATCGTGCGCTTGTACACAGAATATTCATTCATCGGGAGTATCGAGTCTGATTTGATTAAGCACATGTCAAAACAATTACGTCAAGTTACGAACACTGTCACGTATCTTTCGAAAGAGAAGAAGAACGTGGTCCGCCGAGGGGTGATACAAGAAGTTTCAACAATCAAAGAATAAGTCGAGATAAAGAACGGAGACGAAAGCAAACAGACGTGACCAACAATTGACAAATGGCGTACGAGAAGGCGATCGAAAAAGTACAAATGTACGTGAAAAACGGATCCTGGAGTATTTCCTGTGAGCGAATTCCGAGCAAGTTCAGCTTCGTCGAGTACACGTGTAAGACTGTTCGATACTCGTTAGAAAGTGTTTGAACGATCAGCAGGCTATCAGGATCGATAATAATTGATTATATAATTTGATAGTCAATGTACCTCGCATACGCGTACACGTGGATGGTACTCATACGTTCTAGTCTTTCTGTCGCTGATATTTTCACGCTATACTTCTTGATGATGTAGAAATGCTTGGAAATCTGTTGTCGATTTATTGGAAATATTCGGCTGGAATTTTTTATTCCAATGCAAACATGACACTATCGTCGGTATGGAAGGATGTGATTATATCATTAGTTATTTAAGGAAGTTTCAACATGTTTGTTTAATTCGATTGTGTCTTTTTGTAGCTGTCGAAACGAGAACGCAGAAATCCAAGGACAATTAACGGAGAACGCCATTAAGTTTTTGCTTTCCCCCATCGCTGGATAGAGTTAACGGTTGCAATTTTTTCTAATTCGTTGTGCTAAAAATTTATGGCTATTTAATACTAACTATTATTATATTTTAGGTATTATATTTTAATAGGATAAGAATATTTCGTTTACTAATTTTTTCCTTCATTTTCTAGCATAAAATCGTTCACAAATATTTTTAAGGTTATGCGAATTCGCATTTCCTAAGGTTTCTCAGAAATTAGCGAGCTTCTTGGGAGAAATGAAATATTAATATCTCAGATTGTTAATGTCGAGATGAAATAGCACGTTAGATAACAATGCTAAAGGTAAATAGGCAATGGACTTTGACAGATAAAAGGTAGACGATTGCAGTTCATAGAAATGCACCAACAAACGTTGAAACTCCTATTTGCATTTGAATGAATCGTATCCTTTTGCTAGATGTCAATGCACATTGTATTGACATTCACCAGGTGGTTTATTCTATCCATCTTCCTTTCCTTTTCTCTCTCTTCAATTAAAGATTACACTTGATCATAACAATCGTATAAATTGATAAAACTCGTTGAAAAATTAACGGTTTATTTCATTTTCTTTCGTTAATCTTCGTTTCGAACGAGAAACAAGAAACTGTGCAAGTAAAAGAATAAAATTCAGTTGAAAGAAAACGCACTATGTATAACAATGAATAGAATACGCACCGGTTCGACGAACTTACCATAGTAAGAGACACACGTGCTAGGAGAACGTTAAAACGCTATAATGGTCAGCATGTGCAAAATCTGGGAAAATAGGTACTACGTATCCTGAAAATCATTCAGTTACTTAGCTTTTCAATTTCATTTTTCCTAACCTTATATTTATCAGGATTAATTCGTTAAACCAATTAAATTACTAGAAAATAATTAAATAATTAAAAACTAACAGAAAATTATCGAGATTATGATCGAGGCTTGACTTATTAACCCACGTGATCAAACCGACGACAATTTTTCATTACACACGATAAACGACGAGTTTAGGTTATGTTCGACGCTAAATCTCTGCTTCTTTACGGATCAATTTCGAACGTTACGTTGAAGATAGCGAAATCGTTTTTAACGTTCGTCATTATCGGTAATCCACGCGAAAATACGTTAAAATTTTCGATGTGAAGCAACAAGCAACGCGGTCGATTAGATAGAATCGTAGCAGATCCTGGACGAAAAAGAGAGACACGTCGGTAACATGGTGTCGGTGTACAGGCAGAGAGACCCGTGGGAGGGACAATCGTTGATGGCGCTGATTCGCAGGTTGCTGGCATGTATACGTGCATACACGCGTCGGTATTCTCGCAACACAGCGCGTTCCACGTGCCTGACCTCAGCTCCCTGATCTTCCGCGAGTTAGCAAACAAGTGACCTTCCATTACGTAATACGTCGCATTTCCACGTGTAACGCGATCCAGTCGGATCAGGAAAACTCCGATTGTCTACACCCGGAAAGGAATCTCGAAGGGGGAATGGTATCATCGGAAAACGCCGTGAATCTATTACATTTGCATTTGCTTACTGGCGGCGCCACACGTTACATCGTAAGCCTGTACGCGCCATTTCTCCTACTCCTCTGCACTGACATCTCGTCATACGTTATCCGGCGAATGCAACTACGTTTCACGACTACGATTCTTTTGTTCGTTTTACTCGTCTCGTGCCTTTTGATTGTATCTTTTTTCTTCTTTTTTAATTTGAAGAATATCCAGCTAAGAGTTTCGTTCTGATTAATTGAGTTAGATTCTTTGAATTTCAGTTATTTGACCTCAAATTCGTGCTTATTCGAGTCAAATTATTCGATTCGAAGTTATTTAACGTTCAAGTAATCTCATCTCTAAGTAAATGTTTAAAATGACAATGGGAGGACGAGTGCGCTTACTCGAAAGCAAGAAAATATTGTATTATTAAGTTACGCCATTAGTTTTGACATATTTTCATCTTTCATATTTCGATTCCGATATATTTTACCATCGTTATTATCATATTCTTTGTATATTTCTACAAATATATGAGAAATCTTTTTGTTGCACCATTTATTATTTTTTCTTATTTTTAGGTTATAATTGCTTTTCTCACGTAGCACGTGCGTGCATCAGCTTCATGCTAAATATACTTCACGCTGTTCAGACCGTCAACAATTCGTGCAATTGAACGACTTGAATTGAAGTAATGTAACCAATTTGAATAATTCTTTAAATTTAACAGTATATATTCGTGTTTCTGATTTTTATTTTACATTTTTTATTTTCAGAATCTCATCGGCAAAAAAGCTATCGGAATATCGTAATATCGAATGAAATGTATGGAATTTTTAATTTTGTTAAGATACAATGTGAATCCCGTTACTGCTGCTATATGCTACCTTATGCTACATACGATTTCTGACTTCAGCAAGTACTAATTGCATTACCATATGGAACTATATCTTTATACATATATTTATATTGTAACTTCTCCTAACTGTAGTTATGGAATTTTTTTCACATAACAGAACATACCTTGTAACGGAAAATTTTATTATTTAAATTAAAAAGAAATGATTGGAAATCATTGAAATTACATTGAACATAACTCGGGTAACAAATTTGTAATAAATTTCAATTATAATTTTATACCGTACATATTAAAATTCAAATACGTACGGTTATTTTATAATTATACTTTGATTCATGTTATCTTTGAAGTCTATAATTTCACAAAGTTAAAAGTATTATACAATACACTTGTTTTTCAAAATATCTATTTGTACAAAATAGGTCGCTAATCCTTCTCAAGAGAATTTAGTATAACTCTGACAATTGATAATCGATATTCGAATTACACGTGTATAATAATACTTTAATGAAAGGTCTCTTTATAAATATCTATTGAAAGACTATATTTGTAAGCCGATGTAGTCCTTTTCTACTAATTACTGTCATTATATTATACTCGACAATGTTATTTATATTCTGTTATTTATAGTTCTTTTGCAAGTATTATAACACACGTCAGTATACGTGTTCTGGATACTGTCGAGAGATTCAAGTATCGCATTCCGAAGACGATGTAAAATAACGAGACTGAGGAGAACACTGCATGTCGAACGCCATAATCCATTTCCATAAACTGGGAAATTTTTAAGATGCCGTTCTCCCTGTTTGCGTAAGTAAATTGGCACATAGCGTAACAGAAGGTTTCAATTAATGGGGTTTATTTTCAGCTGCCTTCTTCGAGCTGTACGAATTCCAAGAACGGTTGCATTCATTAAGATGCCGTACGAACTGAATGTGGGTCCTACAATCATCCGTTCACGTGTCTGAACTTACAAGGACGAAGACCCGATTCGTTTCGGTTACACCAGACTGGTCTGCTACGCGAGCCGTCCACGGGTTTCTTGTACGAGAGGAATATCGATGATGCATGCCGAAATTATGTCATCTTGCTTATCTAACTTTCTTATCGGCGAAATATTTTTAGAAAATACAACCGCTCGCGGTTTCTTTGTCTACGCCAATGTTAAGATGAATTTTCTACGTCGCTTTTACGCCGGCTAATCCGCGCACCGTTACCACGAGATAAACAATTATTGAAAGAAGGAGAAAGTATTTTCGATCAGATTACGAATCGCTTTAGAAAGTCTACCAAAAACGTATCGTAGATAACGGTTTCGTTAAGAATACACGTGGAGCAAAGTTCGGCGGGATCGATTTATTTTTGCGTTCAACGACTCGCCTGTGATTCAGCAGATCGATTCGAGCCGTATAAATCCAAAATTCGAATTCGATCTTGATGCTGCAAACGTATTATCGGCAATGTGCCTTTCCAATTTTCAAATTCTCCCGCGCTTTTCCACGGAAAGTCTCCATAAAAAGGGAAATAGTTTGCTCGTTGTGTGTACCACGTATGAGTAAATAACGAATAATTTTTATTTTCAGTAAAACTCATTCCGCACTTGTCATCAGGAAGAAGCGGATTCGTCGTTTAACGATGTTAGGAAAATTTTCAAGGATCGTTCGTGTCTCGCAGTGCTGGTGTAATTTAAAATGTATATAGGAAAACTAGGCAAGTGGTATATGAGGAAAAGGGAAAATGGTAGGAGCGACGAAGAGAGAAAGGCAAGTTTATGGATTTATCTAGAAAGAGGCGAAGGAGGGACGGATTGGAATTTGTTTGGAGTCTCAGGCGTCGAGGGTTGTCGCCCTGAAATGGTCGGCACGTGTAACCCTCCAGCGTCCTTGAGGTCTTTAGATGTCCGCTAAGAACATAGGAGATCCTCACGATCCTTCCTAATTCGTCAGGTAGAGTCCCCCCCTCCCCTAGTATGAGCCCTTCTAGAATATTCTGCTAGGGTAGATCGTACTCACGATACGTATAGACGTCTGATGAGTCATCCTTCCAATCTTTAGGAAATTTTTTGGTCACTCGCTAACAGGTAGCAAGGAATATCCACCTAAACTGATTACCAAAAGGTAAGAAGAATTAAACAAACGATATTTTTGTACGACGAGGGTAATATATTTTTCTATTAATTATTATTTCAATTTCATTCGCTTGTATTTCGCTTGTATTTAATTTAATTTTGCTCGTATAAGAGATAGTTGTACATTCCTTTCAAATTATTTGTTTTTATGCAAAGTAGTTAACTGCAGATTAGTACTTGGGGTTAAAAGAGTAAAGAAAATTGAAATATTAATACTTGTAAATTGATAACGATATAATACATTACGAGAAAGGAAAGATTATCTTTGTGACCTTAAATGGTTCATCTTTGAATTTGCTTTCTCGATGAAATTGATAAGTTATCGTTTCTATGTCCCCCTAATGCCTCCTATATTGATAATGGCATAACTTCTACTATCACTACTTGAACAACTGTGTGATTTGGATTATTGTACCATGTCCAGAAATAAGTGTCTATACTTATTCGTTGTATACATTTCTTTTTACAAATTTTGAATTTCTTATGTGCAGCAGATAAATAATTTAAACAGAAATATATATTTTATTTTCTATATAAGATGTTAATATATATCATGATTATATTACCTATATAATATAACATATAATTATAATTATCCATTATTAAAGATGACACGATTGAATAATTTTTAAAAGATTATTAAAGCTCTCATAATTATCTATTATTAAAGATGACACGATAGAATAATTTTAGATTTGTCTTTGATTATTGCACGTGATAAACATAAATATGCGAAACCTGTAGTATTCTTCTCTTAAAATATTCCTAGATTAGTATTTATGCAAAAATAAAAAGTATAGCATAATTCTTTTCTTTTCTGAACGATGCGAATGTCACGAGTCAGACAAATTTCTGTGATATTCAATAAAAAGAAAAGTTACGGTATGCAAATTATATCTTAGCGTTTATGTTTCAAAAGAGAAAGGAGCCCGACTATAATATTGAATGAAAAATGAGCAAAAAGATGCAAATTTCGAATATCTATCAATTTTTTCATTTATGTCTGTAAATTTATTTCAATTATTTCGATACATTTAACAACATGCATATTAAAATCGTTGATATCTTAGTGTTTATTAATAATAATAACACTGTTATTAATTATAGTTGTCTATTAAGTATATATTATTTGTTATTACTATACTATTATTTAGTTAACACAATCACGATATTAATAGTATTAAAATATTAGTTATTGACAATAGATTATATCAAATACAACATATTACCATACTCTGAAACAAACTCAAAAAGTTTCCAGCTATTACAAAACAAATGGAAAGAGTAATTGCATTTTCCTGAAGCGTCCACGTGCTTTCGTTGAATAATTAGTAACGTTTATCAATGCATTAGCTTTCGAATCGACGATAAACATTTCTTATGCGAGATTTTTGTGCGATAAGCCGATTCGGAAGACGTTATTTCTCTGATTATTCTGGCTGCGCATGTCTGATATACACGTATATTTACATTCTGAAGAGCCACGTGCCGGCCAAGTCAGCAAGGTGAAATATTATTTCAACGCAGAATACGTGACTTTCAAAACCAGTCATTCAAATCGTTAAATCGTTCCCTGTGTAAGCTGCTCGCGAGGAACAAAGCCACAGAAATGGCAAACTAACCTCAAAACTCGTATCCGTCGAGCGACAGATTTATCTCATCGAGCAGCCAATTTTGCTTAATTTCATCAGTTTCGACCAGCTTTCAAAATTCTCTATCGTTTCTACGGGTGACTGATATTTCGTAACCTGTTCCAGTGACGTCCGCATTAATTTTCCCTCGACTATTTATTTTATTACTTAATCGGTACCAAAAGAAATTCTATTTGCCACTGCCATCGATACTATTTCGTTTATCTTTATGATGTAATATAAAAGCGAAAATAAAGAATCTCACATGCTTTGGAAGTTGTAACATTTTGATGAACATTGTACGGTATTCTTATCACAGTAATATTAATACTATATCTATTCTCATCTTTTTGTAGTTTCGAAATTATATACCCTCGTCACCCTAACCTCTGATCGAGTAAAAATTTTCGTACATCACCATATAAGCCATTCACTACACAAATCGATTAACTCCACTTTGTGAAAAATCTTAAATTTAAGTGTGAAAGTACTAGGTATAGTCATAACCTTTTATATTTATAATAACTTTCCCTGATAATTAAGATTAACACCGTTAAACGACAAAAATTTGTTGGCCACCGAATAATAAATAATTTATTTCAGAGATCACTTTGATTAACTCCGTACTCTAATGTAAATCGTTGCAATAATGCAACTCAAATGCACTAGCAAGCCATGAATGATAACGGTGAATTTTTTAGTGCCGTCTTATCAGAATTTAAGTAAAATTTAGTAAAATTTAAATTTACTACTTTTTCCACTTGTCAAATCGATTAACTCTTCCAGTAACATAAAAATGGTAACATTACTAACGATTACCATTTGGCTATTTTTTCTTATAAATTTTATATACCGTTAGATGAAAGTTACATTTGTATTTATGCATTCTACGATATTTATTTCGATTTAAATTATAAAGGGAATTTTAAAAAACAATATACATTATTTCATTGCATTTCTCCACTTTTTGTTTTATGGAGTTAAATTTGTATTTATGCATTCTACGATATTTATTTCGATTTAAATTATAAAGGGAATTTTAAAAAGCAATATACATTATTTCATTGCATTCCTCCACTTTTTGTTTTACGGAGTTAATCAATTTGTGCAGTGAACGGCTGATATGTTCCAAAAGGAGTACAAATTTTCTAGGTATGGTATATTTAACTTTTATTGCAATTCTGATAGAAAGATTTCTATTGTTTTCTTTTATTATTAGTTATCGTTATTTATTATGGCAGGAGTTAACGTTAAATTATGAGTTACGTAAAAAAGACTGTCGGAAAGGTTAACAAGAATCAAACGTTCATTTTGAAAAGCTGATTCACTGCAACATAGTACAGTGTGAACCGAGCACAGCAGACACGTGTACAAGAGGAGAGACCTTGCCCGCTAGCGAATCGAGAAAATTAAAAACAACAAAGGTTGAGAATCAAACGCATTTCCGTGAGTCGATATTAACTGCGTCCTTGACTTTGGATTGATTGGTTTACGAAAGCATATCTGTCTAGAGACAAGAAATCGACTGTTTAAGAGTCTCCTTCCGAACTACCTGCAGTCCCACTGTTTGCTCCCACCGAAGTGGGGGTGCACGTGTGTTTCCGAGGACCACCCATTCGGTCCCCTCGACACGTGTATGACCTTGACTTTGACCTCCACCGTCCACTAACACCTACCCCCGATTCCGAGGGTCGATGCATCTACCTCGAAAAACGTCGCCTCCTTCTTTTTTCTTCTATTTTTCCTTTTTTCCAAGAAGAAGGATCACTTCCTTTACGAGAATTTTGTAGTGAAAGAATGGCGCAAAAGGGGAAAAGAATTATATACTATTACCTAAACGCAGATAACGTAATTTGAAGAAACGCTAGTACCTACTGTGTGGGTCTCGTATTAGTCAGCTCTGCATGTAATATTTTGCTCGTCTGATAGAATAATCTGGAATAATTGAATAAGATAATAATTCTTCTAGCCTTGTTCATAATCTTTCTCTTCTTCGATGATTATTATTTTGTTCCACCATTTTTAAGTGTAACGATATACAACAATTTAGAGGCAGAAAATTGGCTGTTTTCTTAAATTCAATTATATCTCTCACAAATTTCTAATACTTTAGTACTTTTAAAACGTATAAGATAGATGTCATATTTATTTCGAGTAATTTTTATCTGCAAATTTAATCGTTAATAGAATTTCTGTGTTAGAAAAAATATAGTATATCAAATTGATTAAGTATTGCTTTAAACAACTTACTTAACATTAAGTTGCATTCACTAATTAGAAGAATTACTAATTATTCTTTGAGATTCCTGTTGTATGAAATATTGATTATTATTAGCAAAAGGTTTTTATTGTGAAAGAAAAATTACACGTACAAATTTCCTTTCTTTCAAAAATATCTACATGTCAATTCTTAGTAATTCAAATATATAAAAATTAATTTCTGTGTTAATTATTTTATTAACTGTAAAGTATTTTACAGTCTTTTACAGTCTTCGTATATTTTTATCACATAATTCCTTGTCTTATATATTAATCTGTAAAGTAATATCTTCTAATTGTGAATGATTAAAGTGTATTTTTTATTTTCCAGATTATCATTGCTTTTTGTTGCTAATGTCACGTAATTTGATATTTTTTATTAAATATATTTGGTATTACACAAATTTGTTTCTAATATGCAAGCCATAATATAATTATTTATTTAAGTAAAGTAATATTATTCAACATGAAAATATTTTTAAAATTTCAAAGGGACTATGGGAGCAAGATTTTTCCCAGTTATAACTTTGTAATCAATGATCCATATTGAGGTTGTTCAATATTTCTTTCTTTTAAATCTACCATTTAAAGATTAGAACTGTTGTTTCGTTTAAATCTTCAGTTTCGAAACACGATAAACCATCGTTTAATGGGAGCGTGCAAACTTCAAGGGAAAATCGGTAATAAATATAATTTTATTTATTATTGACGGAAAAAAGAAATAAATGACCTCAAACCTCATTCAACATTATCGCGTATTACATATACAATTAACCAGTTTTCTCTTTTCTTATGCAGTCTGATAGAATATTCAATTTTGTAATAATTTGTTTCCATGAAATGTATCGCATTTATTAATACGAAATATGTGCATACGTAACAAACGCCTATACATTATTCGCTTCGATTTATTTTAGAAATGAATTAATTTCGTAACTGCACTTTTCCAGAAAGGAAATAATATCTCATTAGTGAGTTTAGTTTGGGAGCTGCTTTATCAGGCACGTGTCAAGACTAATTGCCGTAGATAATTATATGGCGTATCTGTTACAGTTTCACTGACCCATTTTCTAACTGCACGAAGTGGTATCATTAAAGATTGTCATTAGTACATACGTTAATTATATATTAATTATATATTATATACCTTATTTGGTTTGTGTTTTAATACACAACCATTTTTAAATTACCCTCTCTCAAAACTGATCGATCCCCTATTTGCATCTAGTGCCTTTATTGTTACTAGAATATCATAATAGAAAGAATAGTGTATATATATATATTATAGTATATACTCCTGTATGTTAATTTAATAAACACAATAAGAAATATATATTAACAAATAATATTGATTTATAGCCGGTGTGGAGGTTACCAACAACTGGCATTTGATTCGCTAGTGGCGCTAGTAGTCACTAATGACTGCGACGATATGGTTAACTAAAGAATTTTTTTATTTGAATCAAATTAACAGCAAATTTTGTTTAATTATCAGTGCTATTAAGGTTACAATGAAAATGTCAAATACTACATCAAGGAGTATATACTTAATCTGTAATTAGCTAATTTCTCAATTACCTATTTCTAAAAAAGAAAATGAGCGCTAATTCAGATGACATAATTCCTTTCAGTTCTTGTTCATGCGAAAATATTGCAATGCATTTTTAATGTAAATTGAACAATCTGTCATAAAAAGTTAATGATTTTTATATTAATAAATTATTAAATCTAAAATATCCAGTTTAATAATTAGACGATTAGGCAATTTTGTTCTTAATTTATGTTATATATGCATATTATAACATATTTACTGAAATAAATATAGGCAAAGTATGCAAAGTTCATTTGCTAGTCAACATATTATGCATTTGAGAAGCTCTTCAATAAAGTTCGGTAATCGTCACTGCAACAACAGATTGCAATTAGTCGATGTTCTCTGCAGTTGTTTGCGTGTAGGAATCGACAATCCGCTAATTTACATTGATAAGGTAAATCGTGAATATAGGGATCTGTACAGCAACAAGCATCGTGCAATAATTTTTCTCCACAGTAAGGATAAACCGAACTGTCGCATAACGGACATTTTCTGGAAAATGAAAATACATGTCACAAAATATCCAAACTGAAAAGTTAGATTTCGTGTCACTAATTATCGACTAATAATAAATAATTAATAATTTATAAGGTATTGACGTTATAGATATTATTAGACTACTACCTATTACTATTAAATATCGGATATTACTCTTACTCGTTAAAATTTCATATGTATACTTACTTGTTTTGGAATGGTCTGTAAATAGTATCGATTGGGAAATTATAATATTTGACGTTGTCTTGATACGATTCCGCTTGTAGCGATGGCGTAGATGGTAACGTTAGCTTGGCCCCTATTGCTTGATTATCCGCTATGTCGCTCTGTTTGCCTGTCACGTGAGTTAGGAGACAAAATATAAATTATTCAGAAATCGTGTAAATATTGTCTTTAAAATTATATAAAATTCACGCGAATAAATATTAGATATAGAAAACCATAGTACTACCTACTAATTATTTAAGATTGTCAAAAAATTACTAAAATTAAGAAATTAGATATTCCTGATATTCTTTATAATAAATGAAATACAACTATATTATAAAGAAAGAAAGCAATCATAATTTTTATCTTATTATTAATACGTTATTAAAAGCTGTAACAAATTTTTCTCTTTCATTCACAAACCCAATTGTAATAATTATTGTTTATTTCGAATGTTTATTACCGAATGTCGAATGCTTGGTATGATTAATGAATTCGTGATGATAAAAAGATAAATTAACACAGAATAATCTTTGTTATTTACAACATATTCGTTACAAAATAATTATTAAACTAACAATATTGGTAGAAGTTAAACCAAATAGGAATAAAATAAAAAGATATAGTTACAGGAAAGTTACTATAATTAAAACTATATGTAATATAATTACAAGAATCTCGTGACCCTTAATTAACTGCATTCATAGTGAACGAAATTTGATATGTCACTGTACTTACTCGATTCAGGAGCAACGTAATATTGTAGCATAGCCACGACACCGAATATTACCGCAAAAATACGCATATTCCTCGACCGAAATTAATACACGGTTTTAACACTTTCGAACACCAACTGACTTTCCAAAGAAATAAGCTCCTACGTGGATTTTACTCCGATTTCTTTTCAAAACCCACGCAACGTTTATTTACGCACACGTAGCTCCGCTTACTTACAGGAGGATCACTTAAATGGTCGACCAGTACCCGTTATTCGTAACAGATCCAAATCTTTCTCTCTTCCTAAGTCGTTCCGAAAAATAAGAAAACGAAATCGCTTGCCGAGAGTATTTCCAACTAGGACTTCGATCATATTGCTCTGTATCTTTCCTAACGTGTTTTCTTCTTCGAGTTAGCACTTCGATGTTTTACGGAGGCTAAGGTACTTTTGGAAAGGAATAAAAATGGAACCGTCAGTTGAGATGAGTCAGGGACGAAGGTGGATTTGGTAGAAAGTCGAATCACATGGATCCGGTTTAATTTCGCAATTACTGCCAATCGCCAAATTGTTGCAAATTGGAACAGTTGAAGGTTGCAATTAAAACACATTTTTATTAAAACACATGGTTATATTTAGTTATATATAGTTATATATGGTTATAATTATTATATATATAACTATATTAATTATACTATTATACTATTATATATATATATATTATGTTATTATATTATATTATATATATTATTAGTTTATTTTCTTCTTTTTATTTAATAACATACATAACAAAAATTTATAATAATGTTCATTTCCTATTTTCTCAGGCAAATTCTTTGCGTGATGAATCTTTTGTTTTACTCTTGGGAAACGCAGTAATTTGATTGTGAGTGGATTCCTACATGTCTTGATTCGTGTAACTGTTTTGTCTCGATGTTTATAATTAAGTAACTATCGTTTAAGCAGGATTGCATCACATCCTCAACGAGAGAAGAGGATGCGAGTGAAACAAGTTTCCAAATACACGTTTGTACATTATTTCTTGCATTTTACCCATTAATATTATTACAAACATGACATCCAAACGATATTCATTATTTCTTTGTACAATTACACTCTTTTATATACATATACACGTGAAATCGCGAAAACAGTTTATCAAATTATTAGAAATTTCACTTCGTTGTCGTGTGTTACAAACATTCGTTGGCCGTCAAATTTCTAGCATAGTGGAAAAATAATTTATTAAAATAATTCGTCTTATACAAAATATTTGGTATTAAATGTGTACTGTTGGCTATAAGAGCAACCTGAGCACCGTTAATATCGCCAGGAACTTTACGAAGTTTGTGTTCATTGGTGATCCTGCGTCGTTCGCTAAATATTTCCCTGAAAAAAGAAGAATTTTGTATCATTCAGGATATAGGAAAAAATTAAAGCTTCAAAAATACAAAATTATCGTATTAATAATTTGGCAGACATTTTTATTATAAAATAAAGTAATTGGATAATGCTTCAAATTTTCTATTCTTGATAGTATATATAAATCATACAATTAATATAACTATAGTAGATACTTATGATACATAAATGGTAAGTGAGATATAGTTCAGAAAAAGAATAATGTAAAGGAAGTAATAAAATATGGTGTACATAAAATTGTAGATATACTTGAAATTTACATTATTTTCATTAAAATTATATTTTAAATAATATTATTAAAATAATTATTGTATCATAATAATTTTGCATTAACATATAAAGAATTATGATATAAATTTATATCATAAAATTATTCTAATCATAATGACATATCGTCATAAATTATTTTTTAAAGTAATTTTTCTATCACAAACTGTATTTTTATTACGAGAAGGATAATTTTGACTGATTTTTTCTTGTCTACTCTATTAGAATTGATAAAAATACGTTAAATTTGCACAAGCTCATCTCAAAGGAAAGATATTACATTACTTGCGCTTATGCAACGGCGTCTAGCTTGACAATACGTTTTGCCATAACACGTAAGCGGAAAAGTAATACTTACATACAGAAGCTAAGTAGGAATGACAACAACATTCCCGTAACCTCGTATATTCAGCACAGTCTCCAGCCTGCACTTTGCATTCTTCTGGCCCCACGCGACAAGTGTGCTTCACGAAGGGGAATACCTCTGAAACAATAGGCTGATAAGTGGAAGGAACGAAGTTTCAATGAATGGGAGAAATTTATGATCAATTTAAAGAGATTATATGCTATGTGCAAAATGATTCGCTTAAAGTGATATAACGAAGGTACTTCAATAAATATTTACTTCATAGACTTTAGATATTGCAAAATTTTCTCGTTTAATTACTTTTTCAATTTTTATAGAAAGAAATATAAAATATTACACTTAAATTTAAACGACCCGCGAAATTTTGTGCTTAATTCCCTACAGCGCCATCTGTTCGAAAAGTATGTATACCTAACCTAATCTCAGTTAACATTAGAGGGTAAAATTCTGTTAGTTTCAATGGCAAAACAAAATAGCTAAGGAAAAATATTTATTATGGAAGAATGTGGATAATTTTAACAATCAGGATAAACAAATTTCATGAGCTAATGCTAATTTAGATAATATTATTAATATTTATTAAACTTCTGTTTCAGTTTAAAATTTTCCAATTTTCCAAAATTTTACGTTCAGGCTTTGTTATTGGACAGTCTACTTGATTTATTTACCTAAAAATATAATTCTTAAAAAATTACTAGTTACATATTGCTAGTTATATATGACTGGGTAAATAATGGCGGTGAGGGTATCGAGTATGGAATGTAATATTACGGTAACTAACCAGTTTTGTACTTCTATCAACAATCAATTTACGTAACGAGATACTAAAGGTTTCTGGTTCCGTATCAATTGCGAACAACGTGTCTAGTTGATAACTATAGACTTAATTTACCGCTGGAAATTCTCATCTTTAGAATGCAATTTGTTTTGTGAAATGAATACGAATACAATCCATGTATAATTAAATTGAATTTAATTTCCATCAATTAGTTACTACGTCAATCACTAGTATTACTATTACTACTACTATTACTATTACTACTACTATTACTACTACTTTCTCTACCAACTAGTACTACGACCTATGTTTCTCAACCCATTGGCGTCGAACGATATTTTTGGTACGTTGTATATATCTCCATAGGAAATGCATAAAGCGCCAAATTTAATCATTTGACGTCAAGAAGTAACAAAATTTAATCCACGATTGAACAAATTTGAAACGATATAATTTATTTTAACATTGACCATTATGTACATGACAATTCGAACAAAATAAAATTGCATTTGCATAATACATTTTTTAAATTAATTATGTGTTAATTGATTAATAAATTGCTGATAATACAATTCTTCTATCTTTCAACTACTGGCAACTAGCAGAACATGCTTAGAAAAATTTGAATTTTAATAGTGTAATATGGAGTAATAACATAATGTTTATTATTTTCACTGTTTTGTTATTTACTGTATTGTAAGTTCTAAGTAATCCAATCGGTTGATTAGAAATGGGCAAAGAAGAACGTGTGATTCATAAAACTGATCGACTCAGACTCACGTATTCGATTCGTGCACACGATGCGTGCAGCAACGCAATTTTATTGCTACTACTGCCATTGCCATTCGTGTAGACTCGACGCGAATTAATGGCGAACACTGTGCTGAGACTAACAAATGAAACATTCTTGTAAAATTGTTTACAATTTGTACGAGAATTATCGAGATTGTTTAAAATATGTTTCAGTTTGAGATACTTATGTCACGTAAAATAAACTATTTACGTATTCATTTATTTTTAGTAGGACACATTTCACTGTTTCACTGCAAACTGTTTTAAGAGGATATAACGGTTAATTATCTCTCTTGTAACTAAAGACACAGGCGAGTACTTAACCATAAAGATAATTTTTTAAGTATCTATTTCCTTCTAAGCTATTTACTATTACTGCGTTGACAATTGTATCTTTCTCTTGAAACAAGTTCTGTGAAGGTAAATATTACGTGGTTTATTAATAATTTAATTAAATTGAAATTAAAATTTAGTGTAAATTATTAATTTAATAATAAAATGCACTTTATTTTCAAAGATTAAGCAAATTTGTATAATAAATAATACAGTTTAACCAATTTTTTAATGAATTTATTAGTCTATCATGTAACACTAATTATTCTGTTTCAAATATTTTTAAATTTAAATCTTAGGACTCTTCTCTTTAAATTTTTAATTTCACTTTTACTCGTTAAACTGTATTTTATTACTTGGTTATGTTATTAAATAAAGTTAAAGATACATCAGAGACTAAAAAACGACAACAAAGTCACAAAGATTGTAAAATTGTACACTATCGAGACAACACTAGGGAATTACAAGAGGGGAAACTAAATGGCTTATGACATAAGCGGAATGAAACATAACCTAAAATAATCAGAAACCTGAACTAATTCAGTTTGATTTAACAGCAAAAGAGACACGAGAATCACAAGGAATTAACGAAATATGACAAGTATAGTACATCTCATTCTTTACTGTTATTACTATCATTAATTATTCTGAAAAATAAAATTAATCTGTCATATCCTTTTATAGCTTTTAGTATCAGAATTTCTATTAAATTAACAATATCCACGTCAACCCCGATGTAAGTGTGTTAATTTCGTTACTCTCACTATAAAGAAAAATAATACGAGAATTAGGTTATATTTAGAGGTTAGGTTATATTTCATTAGGTTATACAAACTCTCAATGAAGAAAGAATAGGTATAATAGAAATGATAGAAATATTATAGAAACATTTTAAACGATAATACGTTTCGTCTTTCAGCTCAAAGCAAGAACACCAGAAAGTCTATGCTAATTAGAAATTCGAGCAAATGAAGTTAAAGGTGAACGACCGATAGCTACGTAAAGAGTTCGGAGGAAGAACGCGCGGAATACCTAAGTGTCCTTGTTAACGGCTGTGCCGATCGTTTTGCATGAGTCACCTGGTATAGCCACCCTGCGTGTGCTTGGACATTTACACGCGTGTGTCCGACAAAGATGGATTGTTAGAATGAACAACGATGATTTCCTGAACAGGTGATTGTCCTTCCGTCCAGCTGGATCTGAAGGTGCTTCACGAATTTACGTGTCATTTTCAATCGAAGGTACAACTGTGTTACTTCTCTTACACCGAGCAAACCTTTTGCTTAGCCGTCTGATACTACGTTGAACGAAGTATAGAATTCCTTACATAGTATATAGTCTCATCGAAATAAATATCGTTCAAATCGGTTTTAATTTTATTTATCGATTCTACAATAATTTGTTCGTCAATTTAGATTCTACTGTTAACCCTTTGCACTCGAGAGGCGCCCTTCAGTCGCCATTTGATAAAATTTCGAGCATCGATATTAATTAATATATCAATGTAACGGTGTGAGAGGTATCGAAATTAAATAATTCTACGTGTTAATTATTATAGATTCTTTATTTACTGCTCAAAAAAATATCGTCAGCTCTATAGTAGAAAATCTTTGAACTCCTACCCTTTTTTAGCCAAAAAATCGTCAAGTGCAAAGGGTTAATTCACTTCAATTAAATTTTCATTGTTCAAGGCGAATTTTCATTACAACTGAATGTACGTTTAAATAAAAATATAGTCTACGAATGGTAATAATAAATATGTAATGAAATAATTTTTAATCGTTATCATTTCCTGTCATTCATCTCGTTGGTGTCTAGGTTAGAGTATATAAATTTGTATATTTAATTTATTTCTATTAGATTTTAATTACGTCTTACTATTTAGGTCAAAGGAGTTGCTATTCTATTGTTACGAATTACAGGTGATACGACGATTCCAGGTTCCATTATCATTCGAAATTTCCGTGAACAGTTGCACAATCAAGCCGCCAGTATTTGCACGGTCAATTCTTCACGCACGAATTGTCTGCACGCTATTGTCGTTTTTCTAGTTGATTTCTATACGTAAATCGACGAAGGACAGGCCTAAAACGTTGAGAGGTATAATCGAGAGGAAAAAGAAACACGAAATAAAGAAACCGATGAAAAATCAAGGTAATCGTTCTATTTTCCATAATTATTGCATCATTAGAAGTACTTCAATGTTGAATATAGAAAGTTATATATTATACGTATGTAACACAGATATTGTTATATTATTAACCCTTTGCACTCGAGGGGTGCCTCTCAGTCGCCATTTAATCAGATTCTAACGATGGATATTAATTAATATATCGAATTCACAACTACTCAACGATGCTTGGGATATCGAAGTAAAATAATTCTACGTCTTAATTTGCATACGATTTCTTATTTACCGTTTTAGAAATATCGTCGACTTTATGGTAGAATATCTTTGAATTATTATTTTCCTGTAACAAAAAGATCGCCGAGTGCAAAGGGTTAAGCGTAGAATAAAATTCCATGTCTATTTTTCAGGTAGCTGCAGTACTCCAAATTGAAATATCTTGATATTTTTTAACATATTTATAGTGTAAAATTTTTATTTACAAAATACAGCGTGACTAAAGGAATTTATTCTAACATTTTTATCCTGATTTTTTATCTATGAAGTCAAAACAAGAGCATACAAACAGACTAAAATATCCACTTTGTTAATTTAGTAATTGAAGAGGTATAAAATTTATAAATAATTAAGAAAACATTACATTTATATTACTGATATGATTTCTTCTGAAATGCACAGATTGAAAGAGGAATTTCTAGAAAATCCTTTTGATTTAAAAATTCATTAATAATTCATTAGTATTAGTAATTAATAATTAATAATTCATTAATATATTTACATCTCAAATCCAAAATCAAGTCGATATTTTTTACGATATGCACGTGATACCGATTTCGAGACAGAACGTAAATTTATCGTTTTTAAATTCCAAAAGAAGCTTAAAAGGTAATTCATTTAAATTTATGTAAAATACGTACGAAAAATTGGACAACATGGATACAGATTTTAATACGAAATTTATATATTTACAGATAACACGATTAACGAAAATCTGTCAGCGGTAAGAATGTTAAAAAGATTTTTTAAATATTTATTTTATTAGGATTACTTTATTTATATATATGATTATTTTGTTTTTTAACATAATAGTGATACAATAATGTTACTTACCGTTGAAGCTGCCATCGCAACAGCAATGATCATTTATCACGCTTTCATCCTTACAATAGGTCATCTCTGAACTAGTGCAGGGCTTGCATCCTGGGATAGGTCCTGCAGAATTTATCAAGATATAGAATTATTACATTTTATTGAATGCAATATTTACTCTATGTTAATAAAAAATTCCATTTTTAAATTATTTGAAATATTTTTAATTTGTTAATATATATCCTTGGGATGTACAAGGTTGGGAATTGCTACTAGCATCAAGCAACTAATCATTTCCTTATGAACTAGAAGAGAAATAGAGATCTGAGATTACAAAGTTCTTTTTCAGTAGAGTGATATATTTTTATTACTACTATAGTGTCGTAATATATTACTATAATACTACTATATATATAGTAGTATATAATATACTACTAATATACTACAATATAGGCATTTTTATAAAATATACAATAGAATTTCAATTCTCTGAACGTATTTGAGGACAAATAATTTGTACTAGAGGAATTTACCGATTTTACCATCTATCTACGATCGTTCGTTTAAATAACAAAAGTTCATATTCAGATAAGTGGATTTAACCAGTAAAAGTTCAGTTTATCGGATACTAACTAATTGTAAGATTTTATAGCAATGAATCAAGTACTATTTTAATCCAATCTATGTAACTAAATAATGCTAGACTTTATTAGATAATTCTTCAAACGAATAAACATTAAATATGAAATAAAAAGATATTAATTTATCTTTTCATCAGTGACAATCTTCACGTCAAACTTACTACAATGTGACAGTAAAAAGAAATATATCATTCCATTCCTTGAAATCTCAAAAATTTCTAAAGTTCAATTTTTAAAATATCAATTTTACTTGATTTGCCTAGTCCCTTGACATATATGGAGATATCATCTCCATATGAATTTTAAGATTAAATCAAAGCTAAGAATTGTTACTAGAATTAAGCAATTTTCTTATGCACTAGAGGAAAAACGCATAGCTGGTAGCCTTCTATTATGCTATAGTAAGGGCACCATATTCCTTGAGCTAGAGAGCAACCGATTTTTGCTTGGCCGAATAGAAATAACATTTCATTATCCTCGTTTCGCAGAGCTATTATTAAAACAGACAACAGTCCCAACAAATCAAGGGAATATAGCTATAATTCATGTTAATTGGTGTCTCGAGGTCTTACGCAATTGTTTTGAAATTGCATTGTGGATGCTGTATTCCATACCGAATTGTAATACCGCCTTAACGCTAAACGTACCAAGCGGGGTCACATGACCCTTTTCAAAAATTAATTTATAATTGTACATTTTATTTTACTATTATTTCCTTCGCCCATTTGACTTTCTGTAAATTCCTATATCATCTGACTGTTTAATTTCTCGCTTTCCTTAATTTATTTTCTCCTAACCTATGTTTTATTGAGAAATTATGTTTTGCCCCTAATTCTTTGCATTATTATTTTATTTGCATTATTTGCATTAATTACATTATTATATTATTTGCATTATTTCTTACGTACCACGAAGGTGGTACTTTGGTCCCTTATGGTAATAATAGGTATGTGTAAAGTACTACAAGTACGTTTAGTGTTAAATTTATCGATCATTGTCAACAAACAAATATCTGCTAATTAAACATCACAAAATAATCATAAAATGTAACATACCGAAATGAAATTAACTAAATTTTCGTTACAGATGGTTCATGGCCTAAGATGAAACAATGGGAAGAAATAAGATCGAACGATGAGAAAGTTAACGCGGAACTGTACAAGTTACAGATGACAGAGATCTATTTATGCAAGGATAACTTCAGAGAAGCAAGGAAAATAAAACTCTTCTCAGAATCAGTATGTATCGTTAGAAATCACTGAAACGTATACGCTAACTGGCTGAAATTGCCAAACAAAACAGGTAACCTTGGCTTTTTGCTTCCTGTTCACGATAACGATTGCGTTTGAAAAACACAAGTTCGTTGCTGACTCTAATTATTCTCGGGTAACGATCATTATCAAGGAAGAAGGTGGCCTTTGGATGCTCACATGCAATAAGCACAGTGAGCCTAAGCTAAATCTACTGATCGAATCGATTGAGTACCTTTTTTATCCATACCGGCTGCAAAGAGGGAACATAAAGGCCAATTAATAAAACGAGAATACGTGAAGTTAATTCACTGAAGGAGGAGAATGTAGCTGAAGTATCCGTTTAAACGGATCAAAGGGAGGTTATTCTTGGAGGAAAGATAAATAGATTTCGATGCTCCGTAAAGTTGCTTTATAGACCAGACGTTAGAATGAAGTCAGACAAGGGGCTCGTGTATGTAACGCTTTTGATATCCCAAAGTGTAAGTTTTCTACCAGGATAGAGCTGCAGCTTTTTCGCCTCTGTAATAGCCTCCTCGTAGAGGACCTCGTGCTCCAGAACATATTCCTCGTCCGGATGATGGTTCACCACTGTGACCGATTCGAGATCACCGAGGATCAGGATCAGTATCAGTATTCTGAATGTAGCAGTGTGGCTCATGCTAAGGCCTCTTCTTCATCTTCGATGGTCATCGACATCGTATGGTTTTCACACGAATCCCACTCTTATTCGATACTTGAAATTCAAAAATGAATTACTCGTGAGATTATTTTTAGTGTCATTTGTTTCGTTCGGAAATTAACCCTTTGCTGCTACCATCGTAATAGCTAGATTAACTCTTTGGGGCACGCTGGGATTAAAAGTACCCCACCTTTTTGATGCACCGTAATGCATGGTGGAACATTTTTAGCCCTTTGCACTCGGCGATTTCTTCGTCACAGAAAAATAGTAATTCGAAGACTTTCTGCCATAAAGTCGAGGATATTTTTAAAACGGGAAATAAGAAATCGTATGCAAATTAAGACGTGGAATTATTTTACCTCTACGTTCCACGCATCGTTGAGTAATTTTAGATTTGATATATTAATTAACGTCGATCTTTGGAATGTGATTAAATGGCGACTGAGAGGTGCCTCTCGAGTGCAAAGGATTAGACCTGGAAATATTACAATAGCTGCATGCGCATAGGTTTATATTTCGTCTTATTCACGTAAAGCAATTGGTAATACCTTCGACAAATGTTACAAATGTATTCGCTCGTGTTGGCAACATTCGACATGCCAGTACAGGTTCATCGATTGTTGCAAGCGGAAGGTTTATAGCGACAATCTTTTTTCCTGGTTTTATGTTTTTACATCATGCGATTCCTTTATTGGTAAAAATATACCAATTCTGTTTTATTTAAAATGCAATCAAATTTCTATGCAACATGAGTCTATTTTATAATCTGAAATCCTGTGCCGCAAAGAGTTAATAACGATTTTTTTTCATACGAAATGGATGAAAAAGTGAAAGAAAGGCAGCTTTATAAATAAATTCACTTTTATTCGAGACTTTTGGTTTAAAGAAACTTCTCAGAAACTGCAAAAGTGAATTCGAACCTATAATCAATTGTATGGGCACGTTCTTGAGTGCAAAGGGTTAATTCTAGATTTAGATACAGTTGGTCACGGATATATTAGGACACGCGTATAATTTTACCTTTTAAATAAATAAAATAGCGTGTATTTTAAATTGATGTATGATGACACTATATTTATTATAATAATAGTGGAAGATTTTGTATCCTAGTATTTGTATGACCAACTGTATTTTTATTGTTCAAACATAGATTATTCCATAGATTATACTATATTAATTTTTGTTAATATAGTATAATATAGTATAGTATAGTATATAGTATAGTATAGTTAACATGTTGAGTCCCTGGGGACCAACAGTATGAAAGTTAAGGAGTAAATGTAGTAATTTTAATGATATTTATTGAAACACTTTAAATAAAAATATGGTTTGGTTTTGCATATATTACAAAACTGTTTTAGTCAAATTTCTGGCTGTTTTGCATCTGAATAGCGTTGAATTTTTGTCGTCACATTGGAAAAGACAGCAATATCGGCACCGAGCTTAACGTGTTAATATAACGATATCCACAGTGTCTGTAATATGTTAAAGCTGTGGATCAATTAAATATAATGCAATTATTTGCAGTATATGCTTGCGATGTATCTCACTGATATTTTATATCATTAAAGTTTTAATTGTACCCTATTGTCCACAGTTTTTGTACTTTTTCTTCATTACTCGGACTATTCCATGCACATAATATAATGATTGTCGCAACCGGAAGTATATGCAAGATTATAGGATAAGAATGCCGGTGGGATAGTACCATATGAACGATAACGATTGCCGTATTATCGCCATCCAAGGTGAGATTTGAAAAGGATCTTTTGTACTCAATGTGACTTTTATCAAGGTATACATTTTAGATATTCTGTCAACCGTATAATCGTTGTGTCAAGTAATTTTTTCGCTACGTTTCTGCGTATTCCAACGCTTCTGACACATTTTTAATTCAACACCGTATTTTTAACGAGTTAATTAATAGATTTATCAGAACCTGCTGTCACTTTTCCTGTTTCTTAGAACAAGGAAAATCATTTTATTTTACGTCAAGCTTATATTAAATAGTACAATATGAGTACATAACATGCTGAAATTTAAGTTTAATTTAATTTCAATTTCAATTTAAAATTAAGAACTTCAGAGGTGTATTAAAGGAAATTTCGAATTGCAGGTCAAAAATATGGTGAAATATCGAAGAATATAACCTTGAATCATATTTCAAATACAGTTGCATTTAATAAATTGGGTGATATTTTTCAATTTCTATCTTTTGGTCAGTAAGTAAACTTTTATATTTTTTAATAAGAATCATAAAATTTTATGATTTTAGGGATCCAGGTGAAAATTTGGGGACTGTGTATGGTGATTATACATATCAATTTTGATCGATAAATGTAAATTACTCGTAAATTCACTGCTATATAAACGAATTAGTTTAGACCGAGTTTAAATGATTTCAAGATATATTTGGCTGCTCGGAAAGTTCATGCCGATTTTTGGTAGGTGGTGTAAGGACAGGTCTGAATATATCAGAACGATTGAAAACAAATGACACGTGTACATATAGTAAAGGGCGGTACTTGAGGCATATTTGGGAAAAAATTTGGATGCGATACGTTAATTTTTGTCAGTTTTACACGCCTTTGAATATGGAAGAAAACCAAGTGCATGTTCAGTTTTCTTTCAAAATCGATACGAACTTTCAGGACAAGCCAATAGAATTATGTCATTACTTACTCTGTAAAGATCACGTGAAGTTCAATTTTGTTCTTTTACGTGGAATTATACGTCTTTTAATATATTCGTCGATGAAATTTAACATCCTCTATAAAAATTGTTAGTTTAGAAGTTATTTTAATTCGAATATCAATATGTATCCATTTTATTAACATTAACTGGATTTTTTTTATAAACGCTATCGTGTAAAATTGCAACGTAAATTCATGTTAAAGTTGTATAATTATATCACCTTATCTTCGCATCTGTTATTTGGACTAAATTTATGCTTTAAATGAGCCGTTCACTGCACAAATTGATTAACTCCGTAAAACAAAAAGTGGAGGAATGCAATGAAATAATGTATATTGCTTTTTAAAATTCCCTTTATAATTTAAATCGAAATAAATATCGTAGAATGCATAAATACAAATGTAACTTTCATCTAACGGTATATAAAATTTATAAGAAAAAATTGCCAAAAGGTAATCGTTAGTAATGTTACCATTTTTATGTTACTGGAAGAGTTAATCGATTTGGCAAGTGGAAAAAGTAGTAAATTTAAATTTTACTAAATTTTACTTAAATTCTGATAAGACGGCACTAAAAAATTCGCCGTTATCATTCATGACTTGCTAGTGCATTTGAGTTGCATTATTGCAACGATTTACATTAGAGTACGGAGTTAATCAAAGTGATCTCTGAAATAAATTATTTATTATTCGGTGGCCAACAAATTTTTGTCATTTAACGGTGTTAATCTTAATTATCGGGGAAAGTTATTATAAATATAAAAAGTTATAACTATACCAAGTGCTTTGACACTTAAATTTAAGATTTTTCAAAAAGTGGAGTTAATCGATTTGTGCAGTGAACGGCTCAAATGTCATAGGTAGCACATGAATTATTAGCCCGAACACTTGTGGTTCTGATATCGATCGTGCAATTCATTTCGTTTCAGAAATGATTCATCCCTCACTACCCTCTTACAGTTTTCGACCGAAGTCTGTTCTCATATCTAACACATTTCAAATTTAACTCACATACTCTGTCTCATACTATAACGCGAATAATCATGGTAATTACTATAATATAACATATTCTCGCTACTCCTACTAATAATAACATTACTAAAAATATCGATATCAAATATTCAATACAACTTTGACGGTATTTATCTAATATAAAATAATTTTAAACATATAAAAATGACAAACAAATATGTAATTAGCTGATAAAGAATAAGAAAGATAAGGCTACAAAAGCACCAACAAGGATAATTAACATCCTCCTAAAAATTATTTATAGACGACATTTAAATCGCTAAATCTATTTTTAATGCAAACAGGATAAAATAATCAGTGGTATCCAGAAACGAAAAGGTCCCAAAATCCTCGAACAAATACCGACGTCTGTTTGTGTACCATCCATATTTTACCGTGTCCACCACGCCAGGGCTAGTTGAACAATTGCCAATTGTTAATATTTACAAATGGAGCAATGGACTTATTAGAAATGTCGTTCAAAATTCACGAATCGAAATTTGTATTAAAACCAGAGAACCAGACTTTAACAGAAGAGTATAACAAATGAGGGAAAGCAAGTGCAGGAACAGCGTGAAGAAAAAAGGAAGAAAAAAGGAGATAAGTAGAAGAGTTACGTTCGCTGTGACTCACATCCCGATGACAAAGACGGACGATTGTTAATTAAGCCCAATTAAGGGCTCTGTACGCGAAACACGGATGTCTTGACTTTTCGAATCAAGGTGACATCGCGGAATGTCTTCCTGTTAATTGTCTTCTCGTTTCGATACTTTGCTTTCCATATTCGCGAAAAATCCTAGTGACCTATGCATCAGGACAGGGAGCGGAAATCGGCCGTGAA
Source organism: Eufriesea mexicana (assembly GCF_001483705.2). Taxonomy (NCBI): domain Eukaryota; kingdom Metazoa; phylum Arthropoda; class Insecta; order Hymenoptera; family Apidae; genus Eufriesea; species Eufriesea mexicana. Next base: position 219,379 of record NW_016912376.1, read on the forward strand.
ATGTCGAAGACGAAGCGTAAAGTTAATTAAGGTATTGAACGCGATATAACAGAAAGCGGACACGGTTTATCTACTTGAGGAATTACGTCATGACAGCGCTCGTTTTCTGGAGGCTCTGAGGAAGACATCGAAGAAGAAGACGCGAAGCGAGTGTACAACTATAGCGGCAAGAACATCGAACGATGTAGAGCCAAGGCTGGTTATAAAACTGTATTAATGTCATAATTTTACAGCACGACCTTTTGCCTCGGGAAAACAAGTGTCATTGACAGAGTTCTAATTAAGCGTGGGTGGCTATTTCCCATTTTTCGTGCAATTTTTTATTCGAGGTACAAATGCCTCGATGAAGGGGATTAAGTTATTGCTAGAACCACTAAACGGGGATTAAAATGACTGCTGTCGAACCGTGCTAACGGATACGAACAGCTGCCTTTGACAAGACGAACGTGATTATATATACCTACTTATCTTCGTCATACAACTTTAATTATTATTATGTATGCAGACTGTATTTGGAGACATACTACAGGTCGGTTATTATAGTATTAAATGGTATACCTTTAAAGATGTAACATTAATCTTTCATGTCTGCATACAAAATGAGTTTCTAACCATTGTCATAAGTAGAAATGCAATATCAATAGTTAGATTCTGTTTTGCTTATGCTTTCTTAAGAGAATATTGGATGGATAAAAGAATAAAGTATAAAGTATAAATCGGTGTGAATCAGATAAAATTGCAAGTTTTATCTCACCTTGAGATATTGTGGTATATAGTGTCATATGTAGCATTTATATTGCAGTATTAAGATATATCGTGATATTATAATGTTAATATTAAAATATCATATTATAACATTATTATTATAGATAATTATAGACGCATATATCTATAATACCCTCGTTCCAAGTACGAAATGTAAGATGTAATATTAATCTTTCATATCTGCATACAAAATGAGTTTCTAACCATTGTCATAAGTAGAAATAGAATATTAATAGTTAGATTCTGTTTTGCTTATACTTTCTGAAGAGAATATTGGATGAGTAAGAAGATAAAGTAGATGTGAATATATTAAAATTGCGAATCAGATAAAATTGCAAATTTTATCTCAGCTTCAGATGTTGTGGTATATAGTGCCATACGTAGCATATATATTGCAGTATTAAGATATATCGTAATATTATAATGTTAATATTAAAATATCAAATTATAACATTAATATGATCTATAATACACTCGTCCCGAATACAAAATGTAAGATATAATATTAATCTTTCATATCTGCATACAAAATGAGTTTCTAACCATTGTCAAGAGTAGAAATGCAATATCAATAGTTAGATTTTGTTTTGCTTATGCTTTCTTAAGAGAATATTGGATGGATAAAACGATAACGTACAAATTGATGTGAATATATTAAAATTTTGTATCAGATAAAGTTGCGAATTTTATCTCACCTTGAGATATTGCAGTATTAAGATATATCGTGATATTATAACGTTGATATTAAAATATCGTATTATAATATTAACGTACAGATAATTATATACCTATATATCTATAATACCATTGCCACAAGTAGAAATAGAATATCAATAGTTAGATTCTGATTTGCTTATGCTTTTTAAAGAGAATATTGGATGAATAAAAAGATAAAGTAGATGTAAATGTATTAAAATTGTAAATCACATAAAACTGCAAATTTTATCTCACCTTGAGATATTGTGGTATATAGTGTCATATATAGCATATATACTGCAATATTAAGATATATTGTAATATTATAATGTATAATATTAAAATATTATATTATAATATTAACGTATAGGTAATTATATATCTATATATCTATAATACCATTGTCACGAGTATGAAATCAGTATTGTGTTATTTTAATTACAAATTATCGTTGGAATTCATGTTTCACAAGACTATGATTACTATGCTAGTGTTTACCCATATTAGGAGGAGTGCTCATCTTTCTATCTTAAATATTACGGTAAACAAAGATGTTTTCTCGACGTTCGTAAATCGTCACTTGTAGCGCTTGCATGAGAAGCGAAAGCGTTCGTTAGTATCTATAGTCGTTCTTTTTAGTTACATTTTCAAGTAGAGCTACTTTATCTTTAGTCAACCTTTGACTTCATCGAATTATCTCTTTCTTTTTTCCCTCGTTATTACGGAAACCAAGGGAAGGATGACGAGGGGGAAAGTCATCGTGGTTATCGATACTCCATTTTAACGCAACCGAGAGCTAATTCTGAAAATAAACTTTCATATTTCTATTTTCGTAGGATAATGTTGAGAATAAAATCATTTTAAATATTACCCTTCTTTACGAGAAATTTTTCGCTGTTATATAATAATAATTTCTATATATTCTAAATGGTGTTATTTAATAAATATGAAGGGCTATTGGAAATCTTACCATTACATCGACTCGTTGGACGCGCATAGAATCCACGATAGAAAATCCATATTTGTCAACCGAATCCTTTGAATTGTCATTTTAAGATTCACTGACACAGTATCGGTTCAGTCACATTCGAAAAATCACTCGGCTATGTACATGGTATTTGCGAAGGTGCGATATGAAAAATTTATGCAAAATATTCGTTTAAGAGACAATGGATCCTCGCATTGTTTAGGATTAACACAGTAGGAAACGTGCAATGGCTAGAAAAGCGTGTCGGATTGGACGACGTGCGACCGTCGAAGACTACAGGCTGCGCTGAACTGTCGGCCGAGGGCTGAAAAGAGTATTAGGCACCTCCACCATCAGCCTTCTGTACAGCTGCTACTACACCACCTCTACTGTAACTTGTATTATATCGTATTATTTTGTATTCCTCTTATTTGCTTCTCACCGCGTAAAATCGCTCGGGCAAAAATAATTTCGTTTTGTTTCTAACTTCCACTGACTTATGTGTTTATAGATTACAAATTGTTTAAAAATTCGCTTCTCTGAAGAACGTACGATTTAAAGATCTGGCACGTAGCTATCGGTAAAACAGAGAAATACCTTTTCATACATCCATCGATCAGTCGTTGATAATTTTCAATCTCATGAAAATGTAGAATATTCGCAAAATAAAATTTGTTTTCGTTTTATATGAACTTTGTATCGCTTTTGATTTTGAAAAGCGTGACAACTGCTTGTCTTACAGAGTGTATATATCTCGACTCATTAAAATATTTAACGATACCTTGAAAACTTACAAAAGGTTATAATAATTTAAAATATTTTAAAGATTGAATGAATTGAAAATAATATGTATGTTCACTTGAAATATTTGTCAAGTCCTGTGCCCTCGAAACAGCGATACATATTTCAACGACCTTTTTATCATTCCACTTTTACGAACGTTTAAATATTCTTTAGGTGATCGATCATTTCTGAAAATCGTCATGACACTTGAAAGTGTCGTATTTAAAACATACGCAGTCACGACTAGCAATCAGTTTGGAGGGTATTCACATTTAATGTAACGCGCTCACGTACACACTTTTACTGTTCAGCAGCTGAGAATCCTACAATCAGAAATACGTGCTTCAGAGTACGAATACTTAAACGTGCAACCATTCGTATAAAGGGCTTTACGAACCCGCACCGCCGCGTAAATTGCGTGCATAAAGCTGCAAATCTTAAATTAGATACCAGCGTTCGTACCAGTTTTTCGACTGGAATTTATAGAAGAAAGTTTGCAAGTGGAAGAAATGCCTTTGTAAACGGTGTTGGTTGGCACGTATTGAAAAATGACGATTATCGAACGATGAAACGCGAGATATCCTTGAATTTGCAGCAATAAATTATGTCGATGCACTGCTGCGTAGACCCATTCGCGAATATTCGAAATATCCGAGTTATTGATTTATCGATCGATTTTGGTGTGGGTAGACGGATTCTGAAATAAAAGAAAAATCGTACAGAAATGCTTCGTTTGGTACCTGAGCAAAAAATAATGTTGTTTTTTACGATTACTAATCATGTTTTATTTTTTTAATTGCTTTCTTAATCACGATCCTATTTTATATAGTAAATCTTGTGAACTATCAAAGTATATTTTAATATATAATATTAAATAATATTTTAAATTAATTGATATTAATTTAATTTAATCAATATTTTATATAATTAATATAGGAGATATCGTATTTGAAAAATAAGTTAAACATGAATGAAAAAAATGACAAAATGTTATATAATGTACAGATATTTTTGTATGACTAACAGATATTTATTTCTAACCTATTGAATCATACATTTTTATTAAATAAATGTAATATAGTGAATATTAATTCCATATAACATAGTCATTATTTTTTAAGAAATGGTATTTGCTAACGTTTCTCATGGACGATTATGTACGTTATATATATATATAGATTACTCTTGCGAGAGTACACACCTGGATTTTTGTGGGGATGGGACCAGTATATACGTATAAAGGCGCTGTGAAAGGACGTTTATAAGAAAGCATTGAAAGCCTTGCGAAGAAGGGTCCGCTTACGTTGCTTATTGATCTTGTCGGCGAGTCCTGCATTGGTTCAATCCTATGCTCACCAATATCTTAAAAAGAATATTTTCATAATTTTCCATTTAAACGAGTCTTTATTTTAATAAGACAACCAGAAATTGTTTCGTTTTATATTACTTTCTTTACTGTATTAACTGTAAGATGAAAATAAAATAATTCAAAGAAATAATTAAGAATATTCGAATATTGTTGGTGACGAAGGAATTTATCCTTTTATAAATATTACCTAAGATTTATCAATCAAATTGTAATACACGATATATAAAAATAATGGAAACTCCTTATTGATCTTGCAGCCCAGTTTACATTGAACTTGACAAGGATATTCCTATATAGGAGTGAATTATACCTAGCGTACTCTATGCAGGGAATAAATTTTCAAATCTTTGTCTACCCGCATGTTTAATTTCTTGTTAGGTTATACACACCTGTTCTTCTATATAGTAATTACCATAAACGGTACATGAACAAAGTAAAATGTAGTTAGCAATTATTTAAAATAATAATAAGTATTATAATATCGTATGAAAGTTGGTTATAGGTTAGCATTACAATTAGCGAATAAATTGATGGAAATGCGGTTGAATTGTTACATTTATATTTTGTTTATTGTGGGTGCGTCAGTGCCTAGCCCTTGCACGCTCCACATACGTTTTATAGTGACACACCCTATATGTGATCCCTGGAAATGATCACGTAAAACGCACAACTTGTAGACACAATACGTCTGCTTATACAAATATCCGATTGAAGTTCGTCACCTATAGATAATAGAAATTAATGTAAACTAAAATAATTTTCTTAGTAACTTTTTAGTTGATTAATAAATCAACTATATTTTTACACATTATATTATCTCATAATGGTAAACATATAGCTATAATATGTGTCTTATAATTCATATGCATATAATTCGTATTTGCAGAGTTAATCATTATGAGAAAATGTTGAAAATAATATTGACTATCATAATCATTACTTACAACTATAATTTATGCTCACAAATATTTAATTGCTTTATTCTATACGAGACTTGTTTGCAAAATTTTATTTATACAAGTGTATAGCTACAATCATAAGGAATTTTAAAATGGAGATGGGTTTCCTTTCCTTGAAATTTAACAGAACTCTAAGTTTAGAAAATAATCTATGTATAGAATGTTTTCATGTTTCTTCGTCGATTTTATTGATTTACATTGATACAGCGGTTCTGTTCACTATTAACTTACTCCCGTTTAACTGTTTACTTTTTCTATGCGAAGAAAATTCTCTTCCGCCCCAGACTGTTATATCTCAATGGACGGTTTATTTAGTTTCCTGTAGTGTTAAACAATGCGTGGATGAAAATGAACGTAGGCGATAATGTGCGCGTGCTCGCATGTAACTATTGCACCAATTAATTGCGCAACTTTTAAACGATAATTTTAATAGAGCTAGTTTATAATTTATAGCGTACCGCTCTCTATAAAAATGGAAATATTCTGTTCAATGTTAATTTTCAAACGTTTAGATACATGTACATGTATAGAATTAAATATCGCAATCCATAGTATTCATTCAGGAGAATTACCTATGGTCATCATATTTTGATAAGTAAAATATAAAAATAATTGTACATTTATTACTTTAAAAAATAATATTAATTATTAAAATGATTTTTTATTATTTCAAACCAGTATTGGTTTTAAGCTTATGTTCATCTAATACATGTCAATGAAATGTCGTATAAAAAATGTATTACTTATCAGTTATGTATTGAGTATGTACATCACACGATCGCTTTCTTATAATTGGTTGATTACCAAGTGCAATAAGTTTGAATTCGCGCGTTTTCTACATTATGACTGTACGTCATTGCAGTAACTGTAAAGAATTTGAGTATTCATGCGCAAGCGAAACTATCGCGTGTTTAAACTGCGACACATATAGTTTGTGCCGCATTGCACAGTTCAAGCTGGAAACGTCAGCACTCTAAATAGAAATGTTTTAAGAGAAGTAGTACTAGGGAAGGTACGGATCTTTTTGCATACGCAGTATTTGTTATTTTACAGTTTTATATTAAAATACAAACGTTTGTTTGTACTTTTGATATAATATCAAACATCAAAAATGTCATCTGAACCGATTTTAAATCCCGTAAGTATTTTTTTCGTCCATTAGAAACATATTTGATCTATTAAATCCAGCAAAATCATTATCATTGATCAGTAAGAATAATTGTAATGCTGATATAATCGCAATATAGTGTAGTTTATCGATACATTAATTCGACTTTTATTAAATATAATAAATTACATGCAATTTTTTATATAATTTTAAAGATGATACTATATAATTTTAAAAAATATTTTAAATTTACATCAAATGTCAATTTAAAAAATGAATCAAATATCATAAATAATTAATATTATCTATTATAGTAGTAGTCATGTATTATAGTATATATGTATAATATAATATGTACTTTATATATATGTAGAAAGATATTCCTGTTTCTTTCTAAATTTTGAAGAAATATAAAATAATTAAATTTATGTAACAATTAGTTTTTAAGCATAACATTCTATCTGTAACATTTAAAAATATATTAAATAGTTCTCTTGTTTTTTTTAATAGCCTATTCCTTACGTGGGAGCCATTGAAGGTGGTTTAATACCTGGAAAAATGGTAAAAGTTCAAGGGAAAGTTCCTACTGATGCTGTGCGTTTTGCTGTGAATTATCAATTGGGACCTTCATTAAATCCAAGGGATGATATAGCCATTCATGTTGCACCACGGTTTCCAGAAGGTTTTATTACCAGAAATCATATAGAGTCAATGACTTGGGGTGCAGAAGAAAATACAGGTCCTATGTGGATACAACCTGGCCAAGAATTTGAAATACTTCTTTTATGTGATCATACATGTTATAAAATTGCCATAAATGGCAGACATTTTACAGAATTTGTTCATCGATTACCATATCAAAAAGTAACACATTTGGTTATTGATGGTGATGTAGAAATACAATCTATCATATATGAGACTGTTGCCATTGATCCACCTCGTTCTCCTAGAGCTGTTTCTGCACCAGATGTACCTGCTGCTAATTTTGGACCACCACGTAATTAAACTTTTTATATATATATTTTTAAATAACAAAATAAATAAACAGTTTTTAAACTATCTTACTAAATAATTTTATAGTTAATTCTATATAATTTTAGCACCTGGTGGGTTATATCCTACAATAGGTTCAGGTGGATATGGTCCACCACCTCCAGCTCCTGGTTATGGTCCACCACCACCTGTTAATGCATATGGTGTACCTGGTTATAATCCTCCAAGACCATATGAATATCAGCCTGGACCTGAAAAGCCTGAGGAACAAGATGTGTTTGGTGGTTGTTTAGATAAAGTTGGCCTAGCAATAGGTGGATTAGTTGCAGCAGGAGGCATAGCAGCAGCTGCACATGCTATGAGTGTACATAAATTTAATAATTATAAATATTTTAGTGATAATAATATATAAGATATGTTAAATATATAATAATATATAATATTATATATAATCTTTTAGAAAAAAAAAGAAGAAACTGAAGAAAATCATGAAAAATCTGATGCTTCTAAATCAAAAACTGAAAGTGAAGGTGGTTTGGGAAATCTTGGATCTCTTGGTGTAGCTTTAGCAAGCAGCTTAGTGAACAATGCTTTAAGCAATTCACAGGCACAGCAAGGCTATCCACCCCAGCAATCAAGTGGTGGTGGTGGTGGTGGTGGTGGTGTATTAGATTCTATTCTTGGAGCATTAGGTTTGACATAAACATATTTTTAAACAAGCTTGATTAAATTTTGATATAATATATTTTTTATAATTTTTAAAACTAAAGATATTCATATTGTAATTTGCTCACAACTGTAGATTTGAATTAAATGATTAAGTGTTATAATACTAGATAATGACATAGATGGCATCATATGTTATAACCTATATTTATATTAAAGGTCATCATAAATCAATGAATCACGATAAATAAATAATTAGACAAATTTGTATTTAAAAATGAAAAGTTATATATTTTATAATTAAATTCTAACATACTATAGTTATATAATGTATTATGTAAGGTGGTAGTGGAGGTAGTACTGCAGCGCCACCTCCTTCAAGTCAGCCAAGTGACCCATTGACAGGAGCTTTAGGATCCATCATTGGCGGTGTCCTTGGAGGTGGTGGAAATCAACAATCAAATTATCAACCATCAGGAGGTTATGGAAATTATCAACCTTCTGGTGGATATTCTAGTCATCAACCAAATTCAGGTTCAGATCTGATATCTGGATTAGGATTGCAATCAATCGGTTCTTCTTTGATTAATTCTGCTTTAGGAGGTCTTACAAAACATAGTAAAGATGTAAGTATTAAGTACTTCAAAAATTGTACATATATAAATTAATCTGATTGCATAATTATATTTTTGCATACAGAAGGAACATGGAGAAAATCGTTCAGTACCTCCAGCTTATATACCAAGTTCTCCACAACCTATGCAACCTCCTGTTTCTTCTGATAGTTCTGCTGCTGCAGGACATAAATTAACAGCAGATGAAATTTCAAAAGGCCTAGGTTTGGATGACTAATGTAAGTTAAGATAAAGATTCATATAAAATAATATATGCAATGAAAGATTTATGCTCTCTTATTATTATATAATCTAAGATGATTAGTATTCTAAATATTAACAGCTAAAATATTGCAAATTTATGCACACTATGACTGTATTAGGGTTGTTTAATGTAAAAAGCAGCTAATTATATTTTTAGCATAAAATATTTTAATAAACAGCAGCAGGAAATGTAATACAAATTGCGCGAATCTCATGCTAGAGAAATTGATATTTTTGTATATAGATTGTTTATTTAAAATAAATTCGCTCCAATTATACTTTCCCAGAGTATTATATACTTTAAGCAAATTATGAAATTATAAATTATGAATAGAATGAAGTAAAATATTTATAATACAATGTTTCTAAGCTTTTTAGTTAGAAATTTATAAACAAGTTAATATTTTTAAAAATTTATTATATTTTTATAAAGTTACTCATATGCCTTAAATGCATTAACATATTGAAAAACACTTTATTATTTATTT
>NW_016912376.1:229384-237025 GCF_001483705.2 Eufriesea mexicana
TATGTATACAAAATATTATAAAATTCACATTATATTAATAAATTTATTCTTGATCAGAAACTTCTGGCGATGAACATGTTTCCAATGTAATCCCATGTTTTCTCTGTTGTGAAACAAGTATATTAGATATTTACAATGCAAGAACAAAATGTTTTAGTAAACTTACATTTATTTCAGATTTTAATGCTTCAAGTTCTTTTTTCTTCTTTCTGTTAAAGAATCCAATTTTAATTAATGCTAAAATTATCAATATTAGCAATAAAATTCCTACAATAATTGATACAATTATAATCCATGTGGCAATTTGTTCAGTTACTGGTGAACCTAAGAACATTGTAGCAATCATAGCATTATGAGGTTTATGTTGTTTTTTATTGGTACTATAATATGACTCTAAAATATTGATATCTCCATTAGTTAGGAAGAATATAATATCTTTTTCTTTCATTGTTTTTGCTGTAATAAAAAATTAAAGGGAAATGATATTTCTAATCATATTTTATAAACTAAAGATATAATACAAACATATAAAAAAGAATCTTACATTTAAAATTAGATAAATAAAAGTCTAATATAAGTGAAAGTTTTGCAACGGATGAAGAATGTAAAAAGGGACCAAGTTTACATTTAATACGTGTACATTCTACATTAGTATTTGTGCAATTAATATAAACTGATCTATTTTCAGCTGGAAAATTTCTAGAAAAATTGGTATCCATTGTAAACTTTTCTTGCGTATATAATTCAGTAGTTGTAATATCAATTTTAGATTCACTAACTAAAGTAGTTAGATGTGTACAATGAAAGGGTTGACCATCCATATAACCAATTGTTTGATTTATATTAATAATTTGTATATTTCCTGTAGAATATTTCCAATGTGTTGGAATATTAACTATTAATATAACTTCATTGATTGGACTAGCTCCAAATTTCTGAATTTCATAAATATGTTGAAATTGAACACTGCTTAATTTGTTGTCCCCATCTTCAAGAAAATATGAATATAGATCATCTTGTGCTTTTCTAAAAAATAATGCAGAAAAGACAATTATAATCAATAAACATGAATATATGTGGTATAATTAAATAGTTATCAAATGTATATAAAAAGTAAATGTAAGAATACTAACCCTGCTATTGCTATGTCAGCATCAGCATCAAAGTACATAGTTAAAGTATGTGTATTATTAAATGAATTTTTTTCTTTACTTTGTGTATTAAAGTTGATCCATAGTTTTACATGTTTTAGATCAAACTGAACTTTAGTCATATCTAAATCTAATGTTAATGTTTTCTAATGAAAAAATAATTAATATTATTTTATTGAAGAATTCCTATCATTTAAAGAAAATGATACTTACATATTTCCTAAGTGGATTTCCAAGATCACATATTACCTCCAAAGTATTATTTTTATAAAAACTTTCCATACATGAAGGTGGTATACTTGCTAATGATAATATTTTTGGTATATATATGAATATTTTAGCTTGATATGCAGGCTCACCATAATTAAAAACATCTATTTTAAGTTTACTAGTTAATGTTGATCCAATAATGTATCTGTTATTAGATTTTAAATCTGTTGAAAGCAATATCTTTACATCTGATGTACAAATATTATCTTCACCACAATCTACAGCAAATGGTAATTTTATCAAATCTTCCGTTTTAGAAAATAATTTGTTTATTGCTATCTCAGGTTGTGAAAAATTTGATTTTATTTCACTGTCGTTTAACTTTATACCTTTTTCCAAATTAATTGATATAAATATTTCAATTGGATTTATTATGTTTTGAATATTTTCCTAGTAAAATCAAACAAATAAAATATAATATCTTTCTTCCAAAAAAGAAATTTTTATAAGATTTTACCTTCAGATATATTTTAAGTTGATTGCATAACTTTTTAGATGTATGCAAAGTATCAGAAAATTTATAAATGTTATTATTTTTTTCTGTACCATAATAAGCTCTTCTATACATTTCATCGATTTTTAAAGTTTGCAGAACTCCTAACAATTATTTAATTTGTTAATAATAATAGTTACAGATTTTATTATATAAATAATTAATTATATACTTACGCAGATATTTAGGTGCATTTATTCCATTATAATATGTACACATATCAATTGAAAATGAAGTAGAATTTCTTAATAATTTTTTATTTTCATTATAAGTCAATTTTGCAGTTATTGTTATAACTGGTTTTGATTTTATTAAAATTGTTTGTTCAGATAAATAAGCTCCAACTGCAATATCAGAATATTTGTCACCATTTATGTCACGAGGTTCTGAAATTGAAATTCCAAATCCACGGGTGTTGCTTCCAAATTGTTTTCCAATTATTCTTTGACTATAATGTTTAGGTAAGCCATTACTATTGCCATTGAATATATATATTGCACCACTTTCTTCTTCATATGGTGCACCAACAGCAATATCACCATAACCATCGTAATCAATATCACCAAGACAAGTTATGGCAGAACCAAATCTACTTCCAGGTACTTTCCCATCAAATGATTGTTTTGTAAAAATTTCCTGGTATTTAAGATTAATATATGTGTTAAATTAAATACTAAAGTATTATAAGTCTTGATTAATTATGAATTCAAGGTTCATACAAATAATTTGCATATTTAAAGAAATAAAATTTTAGTTATGTTTACATCATAGTATTTTCTTTTTTACTTTCATAATAATCCAATTATATTACAAACTGTACGTACATCATAGAAAGCAGTAAAGACATATATACGACCTTCATCCATATTTTTTGACCATTGTGGTGCTCCAACAATTAATTCATCTTTATTATCACCATTAAGATTACATGATGTTAAGACAGCACCAAAATATTCACCATGTTGTTCACCATTCAAAGACTTTTTCACTTTCAATTTTGTATTATCATTATTAGAAAAAGTAAACATAATAACACTTCCATATATATTAAAAGCTCTTGGAGCACTAGAAACGAACCATAACTGGTCATTCGTAAAATAACCAGACGTTACTGCATATCCTAAATGAAACATATATTACCATTTTATATGTTATAAAATATTTTGTATTAAATATTTCATTTAATTTACACATAGTTTTTGTTTATTTATATCTTATTACACTATAATAAAGAGTCAAGATCTATATTAAACAAGACAAATGACTAAATCTAGAAAATATGTTTACTGAAATTCTTTTATATATTGCTTTAATTAAATATTATATTTTTTTAATATCTACACATCAGTGAATGTATTTAAAATTATTTTCCAATATTTGGTGTATTAAAACTATATATACTACATTGTTTAATTATTAACAATATATGAGAAAAGTATATTATTTACCAAAATAATTATTTGTTTGAACTGCTTTTTCATCCTTAATTGATGGAATTATAGTTTGCATTTCACTATCAATTGATTGTGTAGCTAATAGGGGTGTGCCTTTCCAATTATATACACCTGGGCTACCTAGTATTAAATCCCACTTTAATTCATTAGATGTCATATGCATAGAAAAACCAACTTGACTCATTCCAAAATTATAAATACGCATTCCATTCATAATAGTAGTTTGATCAAGGTTTGAAAATGACAAAATTTTACTTTCAGCTTCTTTTTCAAACGATTTAATATCATTAATTAATGATAAATAACAAATGCCATTCATAAACCAGCTAGATTTATTTTCACATATATTATTTTTCCATCGTGGACCACAAACCTTTTAAAATATTAATTAATTCTGTTAAAAATTAATTACATTCTAGGGAAGAAATAAATATAAATTTTAACATACCACAATTCTGGGATTGGTTTTATTTTCTATAGCAATTGTTGCACCAATCCATGCATTATCTTTAATTTGATTAATGGTTGAACACTGTTCATGCTTGTTGCCATTTCCACTTTTATCAATGATCCATTCCTTACATCTTTTATTAATTCGACATTGATATACAGTACCTGGTTCAATTACATTTTGTATTAAACTTGTATTTGCTCTGGGAGCACCTACAAGTAATATGGAATCTACTTCATCTGTGTAAAGTGCAACAGAAAATCCAAAATAACTTCCTCGTTGAGAATTTAAAACTTTAGGAACATTAAATACTTTAGCATTATCAACATCTAAATTATATGCTAGTACATCATATTTTAAAATTATAAGTACAAAACTAGAAAACCATATATTAATTTTAATTGATAAGGTTAACATTTTAAGTGACTAATCTTAAGAAAACTAAAAGACAGAATTATATGTACTACCTCAAAAACTGAAAGAATTGAGGTTTTATACTCACAGGAAGGAAGTACTATGTATCTACAAACCACAATGACATCATGAAGGAATTGGTCAATATTTGTATTTCATATATCTACATTTTTTATTAAAATTAAAATGAAAGTCGTATTAGATAAAAAATAAAGTTACACAAATTTATTGGATAATAAATTAATGCATAAATTTAGGTAGTTCTTTCCTTTATTTGTTATAAGTTAATAAAGACGTATAAATGCAGGATTAAATAATGCGATATTCTTAACTTGTTTTCAAAGCTAAACATATAAGGAAAAAATGTATATCAATTTATTGTTTTATTTTCCATCACACTTACAAACCATGTCAACAATACACATTAGCTGAGTTGCTTATTATAGCTAATGCAGCATTAATTTACCTATAATTCTCGGCGGTATTTTGCTGGAGTTTCGATTATATACGATTTAATGGTCATATCCAAATATGTTTACTTTATAATAATAAATCGAATTCTAAACAATTACGATGTCAGTTGTTAATAATTTTAAACATTTGAGACTACTAAATTCGTAACTTTTTGTACCAATTACAAAATGTTGTGATTATATCACAATTAAAGTTGTTTTAAATATGGTGAAAAAAGATTTATTTCTCTGGGGCAGTCTTGCATCATAAGAGATTCCAATAAAATATAGGATACATATGAAGATAACAGAAAAGTAATAAAGTCTAAAAGAAGATAGAAAAAACCGGCCATATTTGCGTGTGAACAAACTTAGTATTATAAAAATATACTTCAAGGAATCACAGATTCATTATGTACAAAAGGAAAGGGATTAAAAGGTTGAAGGTAACAGGAGCTTAATCGGAAGAATCAGTTGTAGTTGAAATGGTTTGGGACAAAGACTTATGTCGAATAAGATAGCTCCTTCTTACTACATTCACCTTTTTCCTAAAATATTCTAAACTTTTTAATTTTTGCTCGTGATCAGAGCTTTCTGCGTCATTTTGATCTTTCTGTGCTTGTTCTCCATTTTTTTCAGTTGTAGATACTCCTGATGTAATACCACTGTCAGAAGTTGAAGGAACTTTGCTTGATTTGTTCGCTGGCACTGATGGACCATCTTTTTGAATTTTTATTGCATCACTAACATCATTTAAATAGACTTTCCAATCTGATTTCTTTTTCTTTGAATCATAATCGATTTTTTGCCGTTTGCTTTTATTTTTAGTAATATCAGTTTTTGAGTTAGTTTTACATTTCTTATGTTTTCTTCTATGTACTTTTGTGGAAGTATCAGAATCAGTTTTCGAATGTTTCCGTTTACCAGAAACATCATTATCCTCTGAACTGCTACTACTGTAATTTGAATGTTTTGCATTCCTCTTAATATGCAAAACATATTGTGATCTTCTAGAAACTAAACCAGAACTGGTACTAGGCTGAGTTGTATCAACAGGTTGTTCATCACTATCAGAGTCACTATTAATTTGTAACACTGCACACTTTATTCCAGCCCTTCTTATTTCAGTAATTTTACCATGTTTCCTCTTTATAAATTTTAATTTTGATTTAGATTTACACTTAGTTTGTGCATTATCCCCGTCACTAGTAGAACCTGATGCAGATGGTTCTGATGCTGCTGCTGAAGAATTATTTGCTGATGCACCACAATTTACAGCTGCAAGTCTCATCAATTTTTCTCTGCGATATGCTATAAGTCGCGTTATACGATTTGGAGACTCTAAGGGTCTTTCAGGTGCTACTCCACCTCCAGAGGATCCATGAGATGCCAATGTGACTGCAGGTCCCAAAATACTTAACATCAATTGGCGATCTGATACTGTAGAGTCTACATGAAATAAAATATTAATATTATGTTTGCATTTATGACAATCTTTTTTATTATTTCGATGTAATTTTAATTCTTAAAGAAAGAATATACCATCAGAATCTGTTGCACTATAAACTCGTCCAGCTATAAGATTACTTTCAGAATCGCTACGAGTTTGAGGTGTTGTTGAAATATCTTCAGAACTCCAGCCTTCAACTTCACGCTGTACCAATGAATCAAAGAATGCCATCATTCTAGGATCTTCTCTAGTAGATTGATGGCTATAATCATGTGTCATGAATTGACCACTACGTAATACCAATCCAATATATTCATCATGTGTAAATACTCTACGTTGTCTCTCTTGTCTTCCATCATCTCTCTAACAAATAAACACAAACATAATAGTATAAATTATTAATATATTACTTAATAGTTGTATATATTAAAATTACAATATGTATATTACCTTTAATCCACCTAAACCGTTATTTCCAAGAGGAAATGGACTCCAAATCTTAATAAGTTTTTCAACTCCAGATGAAGCAAAAATACAACTAGCTTGATTGTATCTTACTTGATTAACAATAGATCTATGACCACGTAATACCATATGTGCAGAGTTTACCCATTTCACATCCTCAGAAGGAATTTTCCACATATATAGATTAAAATCATCAGAACCTTAAAATCATAAGTTAAAATGTATGATGTATATAAATATTAACAGTATATAAAGAAAGTTATAATTATTATGATATTACTTACCAGAAAGTACATATTCATCATTATCTCCAGCAAAACAGCATGATTTCATTGTACAACTGTTATAATATCCAGGATGATCAAATTGACATAAGTGATTAGGAGAATCTACAGCATAAAGTACTGGGGGCAATCTTCTTCTCAAAGCTAACAATCTATTACCTGCTGCATTAAATCTAACGTTCATACAGCTCTGAGCTGAACTTTCATTTCCATAACGTAATATAGGTCTGCAAATATAAAAGTTTGTTATTTTAATGAAATATTTTTATACCTTTTGTTTTTACTTACATCAAAGGTTTCCTTATATCCCACATGCTAACACCTTCCTTAACATTGGCAGTAGCAAGCATCCTAGATTCAATAGGATTAAACATTACAGAATGAAAAGCAGTTTTGTATCGTGCCAAACAAAATATTTCCATGACACTGGAACCTCGTATATCATAAATTAAAATTCTTCCATCATCACAAGCACTTGCAAATACATTGTCATTATGTGGATGTACTGACAAACCATAAACAGGTTTCTCGTGCAAAAAGAAATTCACAACATCTCCTCTATAGTACAAAAGATACAATTATTGAGTTCTATACAATTATACATAAGATTCTTTAATAATAAAAAATTTCATACGTTCGTAAATCATGAACAATGACTTGATCATCATTTCCAGCAGAAAATATTTTTGTTTTGCTACTATCATAACCAAGGCAGAAAATGTTACTAATATGATGAGCTTTCATTACTGCGGGTTTC
>NW_016912376.1:237447-265266 GCF_001483705.2 Eufriesea mexicana
CCTACATCTTGTATTGCTTGCTCTACTTTCCATAACAAAACTCTTCTGTCATCGCCACCTGTTAAATTAATAGTAAGATATTTTGATATCACATTATACTTTTATTTTAATCTTATGATTAATGTATCATGAAAACATATATCTAAAATATAATGTTTGTTTTACATAATTGTACAATTATTTAGATGATTAAACGGTTTCAATTTTCCGTCGAACTTTAATTTTCTAAGACGACGGGCATAATACCGTATAAAACGAAATAAATTGAATATATTATTAATTTTTTACCGGAAACGAGAAGATCCCCTTGATTCGAAAATTCAATCGCATTAACGCATCCATAATGCGATAGTAGATCTTTCCTGAACAGATTGTCGGAATTTTCGAACCTGGCGTTAACGAGACGTTTGCAATAATCGACTTTGTCGTCGATTTGTCTTGCGATGAGATACGAAAGCGGATTACTATCGGAAGGACGAGCCATTTCTTCTTTGCAGATACTGATATGTATACGAAAACGGATAGAACCGTCGTCTTCACCCTTCGTCCCTTTCTTCCATGTATCCTGTAACTAACGCCCGTATTCTCTTCTTCGGTTAAGTATCCTTCGTTCACCTCAAGATTCTAAGATACTAATTTAATTTCTAAGATATCTTCCAGATATCTCACTATATTACAAGATATTTCACGTACTAAAAAAAACGAAGAAACCTCCAGAATAGGAAAATTTGTGGCGCAATCAAATTTACGGGATTGTTATAGGTTGAAACTATTATAAGTTTTGTCGTAGTCAATCTTATATATTTATTCTGTGACAGACGTGTCGCGAGTATACGCCTCACAAACTCACACAAACATAGGCCGCACGAGGTGCGTATCACGCACCAACGCACTTCTGAACGCGACCAAAGTATGTAGATATCTACATACACACAACCGTTTCAACTCACCCGAGCAGATTGTCTTACTCGAGCACGATCAGCTGATCGCTAGTCAGCGGCTCCACGTTGCGGTAATTTTATCAATTTTTCTCCTTCAATTTCTTACTAATATCTTTAATACACATATTCTTAATTATATAATTATATTAAATCTAAATATTTCTTTCCTATTTTCCAATCATTTTTTATGTTTTATTTTTATGTGCAAGTGTCACTCACGATTACAACTTCGACTTAGAAAAACAAGAAGCATGGATACCGGCGCCACGTTGCGAGTTTCACGCGTACTTCTTACTGGACCTCCTGGTAAGTCCGCGATTTTTAAAAATTATGAGGTGTTCCAAAAATCACTCATTACTAACCTTTACATATCTTTAATGTTCAAATTATTTTATATTTCTTGTTTTATTAATTTAAATCACCGGCATATAGCATGTGTAAATTCAACAACATTATGTAATTAATATAAAAGAAAGGAAACATATTTTCTTAGTTAATTTTTCAATTTATTATATGTAAAAGAAGTTTATGGTAATTTTGATTTAATTACAATTATGTATAGGCATAGGAAAAACTACATTATGTAAAAAGTTAGCTTCTATTATGGAGGAACAAAATTATAAGTTTAATGGATTTTATACTGAAGAAGTACGAGGTCAAAGTAATAGCAGAATTGGATTTGATGTTGTATTGGTGAAAAATCATGAAAAAAGATCAACATTGGCACGAATTGAGTTAGTATTAATTCGTAAATATATAAAATTTAATTTTCTTTATCTCAAATAATACTATTTGTAAACAGAAATGTAATAAACCAGTCGCAATATTCTAAGTACAGAGTGGGAAACTATCATGTGTTTCTTAATGAATTTGAAGCAACAGCATTACCTATCTTTGATTCCAAAGCAGTAAGCAGATTAGTTTTATATATTACATGCATATTTACATAATTATATTTAAGTCACTAATTTCTTATTTCCTTAGGATATATTAATAATAGACGAAGTTGGGAAAATGGAGTTATTTAGCCAGAAATTTCATGATAAAATAATAGAATTATTTTTTGGAACTTCAAGCAAACCTTTTATAATTGCAACAATACCTCAAATACATAAGGTACCGCAACGATATTTATCATTATTCCAGAGACTTCATGCAGATAAAAGATGTAAACTTATAACTGTGAATCATCAAAATCGAAATAATTTAGCAGAAGAAATTTTTCCACTTATTTTATAAGGTACAATGTCTCTTTTTTTTTGGAAGAAAAACAATATAAATTTTAAATACATTATAAACATCGTTTATTATTAACAAAAAAACAAAATGTTAGATTAAAAAAATCCTTCCAATCACGTTAAATTTGTAAAAAAAGTATTCATCACAAATAACGTGATAAATAGTGACTGGCTGGAAAATTGTACTACATAGTCATGCTAAATTGCATATGTATTAGATACTTTTATAATTATTGTTTTGTACCACCATTATTCATTAAAGAACAAATTAAAAGAATAACAGGTGTGTTCATTACATGTTCAGCACCTTTCGTAAATATTAGAATATAAGTTAATCTGTTGAGATCTTTGAGATCATTTATTCAGCTTGTGCGTGAACATTAATATCTTTAGTGAATAAGGTGGTTTAATTGAGGGTACAAAATAAAAACGTTCTCTTTGCGTCATTACATTACAATGAAACACAAATTGCTAATGAGGCATTGTTCTTATCGTAGACAAGAAAATTTGATACATTTGTTCACTAGTTGTCAAAACAAGCACACTTTTTTCATTTTTGTACCCATCAATATTATATTTTCATTGAATTTATTATGATACAGAAGATTTTCTTGTTCCTAGAAAGAATACAGTACTTTATTGTTTTGGAGAAGCCTAAGCATTTCTCACCTCCATTTCGGTATCAAATATATTACGCACACTTTGATTGGGCTACTCGTATTCCGTTATTGTTATTCAGTTATTTATCAATAGTACCTAGGATGTTCCACTAGCACAATTTTAATAGAGAATTAGCATATGCCATTGGTTTTACATCTGGATGAGGCTAAAAAGAAAAGAATATACTCATGTAGTACAATTAAAAATGATTGAAACTACGAATTAGCTTGAAACATACCACTTCTTCATATGATGTGAAATGAGGTACCAGATCGTTGCCATAAAGTGTGATAAAGGCACCCCGGTTACCCATAATATCACTATATATAAAAAATAAAATTAATATACAGTGTGACTACATTAAAGATCGATATTGTAATAAAATTCAAAATAATAATACACGTTGACATACCAATAATTTGGAGCAGAGAATACGGTAATACATTTTCCATTATGACCAACTTCGTATCCCTCATTTTTTACTTCATGACTTCTTATAATATAATCAAGATTGTTTAGGGTAAGAAAATTTTGTGTAATATCAGGACCAAATTGGACACCAACACCTCTTTTACTGGGTGCTTTTCCAGGTTGTGGTTGGGGATCTGACCATAACAAGTCACACATTAATCCTTCTTCTGGTGGTTGCCTATTTCTATTAATTTCTCGAATGTCATTTAATGTAACATTATCTCTTGAAAATAGACCACCATGCATTACCTATGAAATCCACAAACTTATATAATTTATGTGTACATCATTGTACAGTTACATAAATTTTAAACCTCTTTTTTCAGTGTAATATAAACTTACAAGTATTCTATTATTAAGACAATGGGCAAGAGGGAGCCAATTATAAACTTCTGTAAATAATAAAGCCATTTGAGCGGAATATTTTGCTCTGACTTCACCATCAAATCCATACATTTGATTCATTGTGGCAGATTCATGGTTACCTAAACATTATATTTTATATGGAATATATATAATATGTTAATAATCTAAATAGAATCATAAAAACTTACCTCTAGACATAAAAAAGTGATTTGGATATAACAATTTAAATCCAAATAAGGTGAATATACATTCTACAGAAAAGGAGCCCCTATCTACAAAATCTCCATTGAATAACTATGTAACTGTTAAGAAACATATGACATAATTGTACTTATACCAGTGATGTATTATTCTTAACAAATTTGAAGTGTAATAAATAGATCTTTTTAAATTTAAAATGTAATATTATAACATATCTACTATTATAAAGGATACATATGGATTAGTTTCTGATGGTAATCCATTTAATTCAAATATATTAAGTAAATCATAGTACTGTCCATGTATATCTCCACAAATAGTAAATTTACTATCTTCAGGAATTGTAACATCAACTAGGCTTGGTTGTGCCATAAACCATGCTTTTACATCTAAAAGAATTTTATAAGCATATTTACGATGTAATTTATTTTGTTTCTTATACCATTTTAATAGATCTTGCATAAATTGTAATGTAACTTTTTCATCTTCAAGTTTAGGACCTGTATATTCATCTTCAATAGCTATAAAATATAAAAATGCATATTGAAATTCTTTTAGCAATATTCCAATTCATTACATAACTATAATCATAACAGATTAAACATAATTTACCCATAGTTT
Source organism: Eufriesea mexicana (assembly GCF_001483705.2). Classification (NCBI taxonomy): domain Eukaryota; kingdom Metazoa; phylum Arthropoda; class Insecta; order Hymenoptera; family Apidae; genus Eufriesea; species Eufriesea mexicana. The sequence continues at coordinate 241,946 of NW_016912376.1, forward strand.
CTAAATTAATCGTATCAGCTATGTTCTTTTTATTTTCGTCTAGTGCAATTGCCTTTTTAAAAGCTAACATTTTTAATATTTTATAACATTCTGTGTATTTAAGTAATGCATCTTTATCATTTGGTCTTGCTTTAGTAACAGTTTTGTAGTCGTTAAGAGCTAGTTTGAACTTGCCAAGTGACATATGAGCTGCAGCTCTACGATAATATCCTTTCACATAATGTTTATTTAATTCAAGAGCTTTTGTTGCATCTCTAAGTGCATAACCATAACATTCTGTTTTTAGATATGCAAAACTTCTGTTTCCATAATAAAGTGCCACTGTAGGATTTAATTCTATGGCTTTAGTGTAAAGTACTACAGCTTTGGCATAATCTTGATCTAAAAAAAAAGAAAAGGGGAAAAAATGTAGTTAAAAATAAGATACTTCAAAATAACAATTATAATTAATTTTTAATTATTTTAAATATATAAACTAAAAGCAGAAAAAATTAATTTTTATTTTGCTACAACGATTATGCTATATAAAGATTTTTACATTGTCAAAACGAAATGAGTACGAAAAATTTGACAGATAAAGTAAAATATATTACATAAAGATAAATGTCATTTAAACCGAAAGATATCATAAATAAAAATAATTATTTAAGATAGACCAGTAATAACAATATGACAAACAGTATAAATGTTTTAAATGTTAAGTCTCTGATAACTGAATTCCTAGATAATTTAATGATCATTTACGTTACGAAAGTTGGGTTAGTTTTAAATGTACACGTGACTAAATTATATTGCTTTAATGATAATTATAAATATTTTTTAACTTGGTGGTTAAGTGGAAAGTAAATCAGAAAAACAAATTTATAGGAAAATTTTGTAAACGCACTTTTGAAATATTCATTTGCTTCTTCTTTCAATTTTTCCGCACTGGCTGCATCTTCTGGCGATATTACTCCAGTAATTTCTGCGTTCTCACTCATTTCGCAGTTTATCTAATAAACTAATAAGATGATGTAAAATGACTTAAATTATATCGAAACGTAGACAATAAATAACACATTAAAGAAACAATAACTTTTTTTATGTAACGGTCTTTATTGCAGACACACTGAATATCGCGAAACCTACTCAACTACCCCATGAAGCGATTCGATCGATCGAAGTCGAGAAACAACGAGAACTATCTATCATTAGGATTCAAATAGTATATAACTATATTGGTATGCTATAAGTAATACAACTAATAGTAGACAATAAATAACACATTAAAGAAATAATAACTATTTTATATAATGGTTTTTATTGCAGACACATTGAATATCCCAAAACTTACTTAACTACCCCATGAAGCGATTCGATCGATCGAAGTGGAGAAGCAACGAGGACTATCTATTATTATGATTCAAATAATATATAATTATATTAGTATACTATAAATATACTATAAGTAATATAATTAATAGTATACCATATAAGTAATAAAAGATTTTCGTGTATAGTCTTCATAATAAAATTTTATAACTTTCGTAACATAACATCATCCTACATGTTTCTTTGTGGCCTTGAAATCATTTAATTTAATATATAGCAAAATGATCATAATAATTTAAGAATAGAAATAAAATATTTTCAATTGTTGTCTACATTGTGTGAACTTACCTTCAAATGATTATTTTGGTTGACTACATTAAATATCGTACTTGTAAATCTTTTTTTTCTAATATCATAAAAATAAATCTTATGGTATAAGTAGTTCAAAACTCTACCATCACGCGCTCTGGATTTTAGAATGAATAATGTTCAGAGCATAAAAGAGTTGGTTGGTCTACAGTTGATGGCATTCATGGTATGTTAAAAAAACTTGCGTATTCAGAAGAAGATATTATGACGTCAGAAAAGAAGGTTTGTGTAATATATGTGTTGAAAGTGTGGCCGCATTTCTTAAAAAGAAAGTTTTTCTATATAGTATCTTTCTTACATTTTTAGTTAAACGTTTTGTACTGAAGTCGTCATTTAAAATTCAAGGTCATTGATTTAGTTAACCTATACTTTACATGGCATATGTATTGTAAAAAAATTTACATGTATAATGTATTTCATTTTAAACTCTTGAATACTCTTTAAAAGGAACATATAGTACCGTGATGGCTAAAGTGATCAGAAAAGTGTGTGCTGCTGCACGAAGTTTAACATCTACAATGAGAAATTTTGGAAGTGCTCAACCAGCTCCCTTACAACAAGCTGCTTTAGAGGAACGTTGTATTCTTGTTGATGCATTTGACAAACCCCTTGGTGAAGCTACAAAAAGGGATTGTCATACTGTTAATTCTGATGGAAAAGTTTTACTTCATAGAGCATTTAGTGTTTTCTTATTCAATAATAAAGGAGAATTATTATTGCAAAAAAGATCTGCTAATAAGGTAAGCACATATTATATGTACAAAATTTTATATTTGTATTAAGAAGTATATTGAATTAATATCAAATAATATTTTTTTGTAGATAACATTTCCAAACCATTATACAAATACATGTTGTAGTCATCCATTAGCTGAAATTCCTGAAGAAACTGAGGAACATAAGGCAATAGGAATTTGTAGAGCAGCACGAAGAAGACTTAGTTATGAATTAGGGATTCCTTTGTCACAAATTCTGTTATCGGATTTCTTATATCTAACAAGAATTCATTATCAAGCAGTGGATGGTTTATGGGGTGAACATGAAATAGATTATGTATTATTTATACAAAAAGATAATGTAACATTGGATCCAAATCCAGATGAAGTTAGTGAACTTCGTTGGGTATCACAGCCAGAAATGAACGATTTCGTGAAAAATCTCAATTCTCCGCTAAGTCCTTGGTTCAAATTAATCCTTAAACATAAATTGTCACTGTGGTGGAATAATCTCCATACATTAGAAAAAATACAAGATCATGATGCAATACAAAGATTTACATAAAATTTTTAAATGAAAATTTGAATAAAATTAAATAATTTCATTTATTTTATTTTAATCTTTTTTCTAAAATGCAGTGTTAGTTATAATATACATTTATTAACAGACTAGAATGTATATAATTACACATTCTATGAAAATTTAGTATTTAACCATTGTTCAAACATTTAAATAATTAATAGAATTAAGTTTTAGTGTACAGATTATACAATATGATTAGTTATCATAAGATCAGTTGTATGCTGGCTATGTAATGCAGAATAAGTACAATGTAAATTGCTTCATGTAATTTTGTAATTTGTAAATATTGAAAAATGCTATATAATTTTGATAACTTTTGTGAATAATTATCATGAAACAATTTATGTATTTGTATAAATTTTGTGAATACATTTTTGTCACATAAAAAATAAGTTTGTATATATGCAATAAGATAACAAATAATCTTTTCTAAAAACAATTTTTTTATAAAAGCTTATGTAAATAAAAAGTACTAATTATAAACATGAAAATATGAAAAATTTGCACCATAATGAACATTAGAAATTAAGTAGTTGACTATTTATGCATATATCTTTAAACCTTGTCTATCAACATGAAAATTTATTCATTATTAAGTTTCATAGTAGAAATATTTTTAATTATTCATTGAATGTAATATTTACAGTATATATAAAATAAAATCAAATAAAAATTATTAACATGTTCTAGTTTGTTTGATACTTTAGATGTTAATAAAAAAGATAATTTGGTTTTCCAATATTACAAATTGTTAAAATAATATACTATTTTATTTATCATTTTGTCAATTATTTTATAATAATTATATAATATCTTATATATTATATAAAATAATATTTGTATATGTCATGCTATCTGAAAATATTCCAATATGATTCAATAATACTCCAATTAATGCTTTAATTATAATCTTAAAATTTTATTATATTTATATATTATTAGATGCATGGTTATGAAATTCTAATTTTATAAAGCAGAATTATAAACTTTTATAAAGCACAGTTTTTCTTTTAACATGTAAAGTATCGTTTTAGATAAGAAACTAATAGTTATTCAAGTAGAATGCAAAGAAGATTTTTTAGTTTTCTTGGGTGTACATTCAGTGAGCCATCAAATTATTCACTCAATCGATAATGCGGAAAAGATGAATGAAGTTCTTTTCGAAATGAGACAACGAAGAATTTTGTGAAGCTCTTTTATTTGGATATACACGGTGTCCACGTTAAGGTTTGTTATCATTTTTTCCGAACTTTCTTTTACGTAATTTCGTTTCACGTCCTTGAACTGAAACATTCTCTTGATTGAATTAAATTTACTTGTTTGTTATTTTTAGTTTAGTTCTTCATTTTGGTACAACCTAAAGTACAACCTACGTACCAGATTGTTAAATAAAAAATTCGACATAACATTAACAATGGTTTCATTAAGCTTGTATGACAATCATATATTTAATTTCATCCTTGATTGTATGGCGCTAGTTTCGAATAGTATTATTTTTCAAACGTTCGTGAATCTATTTGAATATTCCTTCCATGATTTCCATTATAGTTAATATTTATTTAATTTTATTAAAATAATGTAAATTACGCTTGGAAATTATTCGACACAGAATGTCTCGTACGCAGATAGACAATTACATAAGTACGGAAGATAACATGTAAGATGAGAAGCAACCTAGTTGAAACACGTACCTCCTTTATTGCCGTAATTATTAGTGTATTTTCCCTTCCCTTTCATGTGGTCCATTCATGACAAGCTTCTTCGTGGGTGGGCTATATAAACCTGTTTATTTCTGTTCCTCATTCTTTTGTGTTCCGCAGGAGGTATCTCGTAAACATCGCGCATAATGTTCTGATCATTCTTCCTAGTGAATTGTGTTTGAAAGTGCCCAAAAAAAGAGTGTTTTCTTGTGTTATATATTCGGTTACTTCTCACTGGATTTTTATCGTTCCATTCTATCGTTTACCTTTGCGAAGAATGCGTCGGTTTCCCACTACTTGGATTAGCACGTCTTTACTACCTCTATTGTTATTCATCGACTGTACAGTTGGCCTATATGATGAACCGGCACCCCACATTATCGTGTTCATGGCAGACGATTTGGTAAGATTAATACACTTCTAGGAAAATTAATAAATGTTATCTTAATCATTTTTTTACTTTATAGGCAGTTATAAATTATATTTATTGCTTACTAACGACGCAAGTCTGAAGTATAAAATTTGAATAATTTTCTAGGAATTTAAAAATTAACGAGTTTCGTTTAAAATGTGTGTAAAAGATGTAAATTACCTATAGTGTAAAATAAGATACGTACAAAGCTGAAGGATTTTAGAACGTTTTTATAAATAATTTAGTAAAAAATGAATTAACCTATTTCTAGCGTTATAACCTAAATTTTACGTTAGTTCAACATGAAGGAAGAAGAAATCGCTTACAATGCAAATTGTAACAATTTTTATATTACTTATGCTTACCCACTTTGCTTAATTCGCTATGATTAATCTGTAGTACGAAAGCGTTTTGAATTAAAATTGTCCTTAGTTAAGGCAATTATCGTAGCTTGAAAATTACCTACGCCCCCGTATCTAACAAGGATGCTAGTATTTGTGACTCACATTAACGGGAAAACAAAAATTTCCCTCTTCTCCACCACGACATATCAATTACAAAGATTATGCCGTCATATTTTATTATATAATCGTTTGTCATTTCGTGCATAAACGAATAAACATAATTTATCCCAAGGTTACATGATTTTAATACCTGGAATGTTAAAAAAGATTCGTCGTATAAGTATGTTTATAGAAAATATGAAAATAAATTTGAAATATTTTTTCTCACATCTTGTGTATACTTTGTTGCATATCTGACCATAAATATTTGTTTTCCTATTCAAACACTGCAGTATTTGTTTCAATCCACATATCGATTAACACATTTCGTATCTCGAGACAGTTAAAAGCACCTACAACACTTTAAAAGAAAATAAAAAACTTATAATAAAGTAGTTGGTTGTAATAAAGATAGTAATAAATTTAAATTCTTGATGTATCTATACTTTAATTTTCTTTTACATACATGTTATTAGAAAAATTAATCAAAGAATATCTATGCTCGATAACAGTTTTACTTTTGAATTTTTACCTTTATTTGCTAAATGTCCCTATCACTGGTTTTTACACATGCAAACGATATGTAATTATATAAAATAAAATATGAATTTTATATATAAATTTTAAATCCTAAATGGGAAGTTAACCTTTTTTATAATGATACGAGAAGGGATTTATAGTTTACATTGTTTGGTAGGGGTGGGACGATGTTGGTTTTCATGGATCGGATCAGATACCAACCCCTAACATCGACGCAACGTATTACCGACAAGCACGCCATCTAGGATAGCATTTTTCACTGGACTGTACCCGATACGTATTGGTATGTATATTTGAAAATAAAGTAGATAAAATTGATATCAATTGTCGATAAAATAGTATTTGATAAATGATACATATTTGTTCACAAAATTCAAAATTTGGAAAAGTAATATATCAATGTTAATTTTGAAATAACAATGTGAAAGAAACTTCAAATATAGGCTATTCCATTTTAATTCTTACATAGGAAGATACACCTACTAATAATAAATGATCATTCACAATAATTATGTAATTCTTAATGTGTTTAAATGGTCTTGAGAGATCAATGTATTATAAGTCGATAAAATTGTTTTAATATAAATTTAATATTGACTTTACGTTTAACTAAAAAGATAGATACAGTTTTACTAAAAAAAAAGTCACTTTTAATTTAAAAAAATATTTCTATTTAGGCAAAATGTAAGTGCATCTAATCTTAAAATATTTACGGTCGATAATTTTAATCTGATGTTAAAGAAGAGAATTTTAAAAGCTTATTTCTAAATATAGTTTCTATATTATTTAATAGTATTAATTTAAAATACTTATTAGTATTATAACTGCAATAGATACGAAAAATTTTCTTTTTTAATAATGTTATCGACAATTGGTTAGTCTAGTCATAAATTTCACTTTAGCCATGGAAAGATATAATAATAAATGAGCAATTGTTAATCTTGCTCCTATTTCTCTTGATGTAAGCTTAATTCTATATGAAACATTCCAATAATGAACAATTTTGAAGTCATTTGTTGAAAGAATAAACTGAAGCAACCAATAAATACACTTTGATGAAAAGCACCTAAAGCATATCAACGTGATTTACAAAATTTTATGACTACCTTGTATTTATTAGTTAAATTTATACGTTTAAACTTCTTAAAATTTATTTCATACGAGACAGATTTATTTGTTTGAAATTAAATACATATTTGCCGATATTGTTAAAGTATATGTATAATATTCAACGAATATTTGCACAAAATCATATTCAAAATAATATAGTTTGAAATTGTTTATTTATTTAGGGATGCAAGGAGCTGGAATTCGTGGTGGTGAACCACGTGGTCTTCCATTGAATATTAAAATTTTACCGGAACATTTGCGAGGTTTAGGATATACCACGAAATTAATTGGGAAATGGCACATGGGGTACCATACACCTCAACACACGCCGAGGCACAGGGGCTTCGATTCTTTCCTTGGATTTTACAATAGCTATATTTCTTATTACGATTATAAGTATTCGAACCAGGTGAGTTAAATATTATGAGGAACAATATATTTTCATATTTCAATTTTCAATTAGATTAAATTCATAGTTGAGAAACATGTTAACTAATAATAGTTCCTTGCATGTTTTAAAAATAATTTTCGTATTTAAATGGAAGTCAATTGGAAATTATCGAATTAAAGCTTCTCTGTCTTTTTCTAATCATTTGTCTACGTCTATCACGCTACATGGTTTTAAACGACTTCCTCACGCATTCTGTGTTCCTGCTACTTATCCCGAGCTTCGAGCCCAAAATCATAGATGGCACTGATTTTACTTGAATAGGTTACTAACTCTGGTTATGTGCCCCTAATACATTTTAATAAATCAATTCGGCAGTGGAAAATTAACAAATTACACGATTTATGTAATTAATTTATGAACTTTTATAATTGCATCGTGAAGATGAATCCTTAAGAAATTTTCCAATATAATTTTGCATATAAATTTCTTGTTAATTAATTGATTATTAATAATTATTATTTTATTGGTTTGTCATTGATAACTCTCCTCTGTGCAAATAATTTATGAATTACATAAACGCATTATGAAAACAATATTCTTGGGAATGTTCCCATATCGTATTTGTTCATATTTTATTCCTAGTTTTGTTCATAATTAAATATTTTCACTGACATACTTGGCGATCGTTGTTATCAAATCACGTACGCCATTAAATAATTATTAATAAACAAATTAATTAGCATCAAATTATGCATGAATATTACATGAGAATGTTGTCCGAAGTTTCTTCTGTGCGATGCAGTTATAAAAGTTCATAAATTAATCATAGAAACAGAGTAATTTGTTAATTTTCATTGCTGGTACTTCTCTGTCCTTTTCTAACCATCTTCTGTCCTCGTCTTTCACGCCATCTTTGTTTAGACGACCTCCTCGCGCATTCTATGTTCCTATTACTTTTCCGAGCTTCGAGTCCAAAATCATAGATGGCGCTGGGGGTATGTCTCTTAAATATTTATCCTTGTATATCTTATTGAAGGAATTATCGCGGTATGAAGGGGTTGCATTAGGGGCATACTGAATTTATTTATTATCAGATTGCTACACATTTTAGACATCTTTTTTAATCCTTTGTTATTTGTACAATAATAAAAGGAGATACAGTTATTATCTGTAAATTACTAATAATTTTAACAATTTATCTTCACTAATAATTATTAATTAATATTATTTATTATTATTTGTTATTAATTAATATATCATTGTTTACTTAGAATTTGGACAATGTAAAAATCGACGCCAAAGTCGTCGCTCAATAGATCTCATCATTCACATATATAACATATACACATTTTCACATTCTTTTTATACTAGTCGCAGGATTATAAGTTTGAGCAATGTAAACGAAATTACGTATAAGTCATATCAATTAATTAATATATTTAATTAATTTAAAGTAATAAAATAAAATTAATTATACGATAATATTACATAGGAATTATATAATAATATTTTATTTGTGTGTTCCCAGAACATGAGTGGATATGACATGCATCGTGGAGACGATCCAGCTCATGGAATGCAACGCGAGTATGCGACAGATTTGTTCACCAAAGAGGCGATCAGTATCATAGAAGATCACGAAATCAGTAGACCTCTTTATCTTCAGATTTCGCATCTCGCAGTCCACGCTCCCCTGGAGCAACCTGGAAACGAATATGGCAGGGATACCATACAGATTCGTGAACCAAATCGCAGTAGATATGCAAGTATGTATACAAAGGGATCATGAGAATCTTCGTAGAAACCATGTCAAACACTATTCTTCTATATCTTACCTCTAATGAATCACAAGCGAATGAAGAAGCATGCACATTATATCAAACGAATCCAAAAAATTAAGACGAATTAAATTCGAAGCTTTGAATGAAAAAATTTTGTTTTTCATTTTGGACGTGTTTTTGTTTTTACCGTTGCTGGGACGTCCTGTATATCTACATACTCTATACAACAAAATTTTTATCAATAAGAAACCTAATATGACAGACGTTCCCGTTAATTTAAAGAAAAATTCCGATCCATTTCATTCATCAAAAAAAAAAAAAAGAAAAATCCAACCACTTGGAACAGGTAGGAACACCATTGTCACGGTCATGCATGTAACTCCAATATAATAAAATTTAGTTGGAAGATAAAATTTAAATCGACGACGGTGTACAAGGTTTATCTCGCCAAGAAGTGTCGTTATCTTAATTCGTATTTGTCTTTTACGATCCCATAATTCACGTGTAATCGAACATGCTTGTTCTATTATTTTAGAAATGGTGTCGAAATTGGACGAGTCAGTGGGACGCGTAGTTCACGCGTTAGGCGAGAAAGGAATGCTGAGGAACTCCGTGATCCTGTTCCTCACCGATAACGGAGCTCCGTCGGTCGGTAGATACAGGAATTATGGCTCGAACTATCCCTTCAGAGGGGTAAGATCACGTCGTTAAGACAGTGCTTTTATTCAATTGTAGGTGAATTAACATAATTAATCGTGTGGACCATCCATTTGACCGAATTGTCCACTTAAGCAGTCCACGGTCAAACAAAAATTATCAGTACATGTGCGACTTAAAGTAATCTCTTTACTCGAGTATTCGTGGTAAAACTGCTGCAAAGTTAATCGATTGTCGATGTTACGTATTCTTCTTCTTTATTTTTCGAGCAAATTGGTGGAATTTTTACAACATAAAGTCACCAGGACTGAGCAAATAACATAAATTTGTCGTTGATACCGAGATTTTTGTACAGATAAAATTTCTGCTTCATGCCTGATGTATTGTTGACTTTAAAAACGCGAAATCTGATTTCTTTTTTCGTTTCAAATTTCGTATTTAAATATTTTGTCATTGCAAGTGGAAATATTTCGGGGATACAAAAATTTGCACTGAATATTTTATTTTTGATCACAGAGAGTGTGTTATAATATCGACAAATCGTTTTTAATTTGTATCCTAGAAATTACTGTAAAATGAAGGTATAAATGGCCATGATTGAGCCTGAATTCTGGCCATTTAAGCGGACATATTATTTATATTTATACTTATAGCAAAATATACACTATTATTTGGTATATAATGTATATTATTATCTTACGTAGTCAATACTATTTGTAAAAATTCTATTTATAATAATAATATCATAGTTTAATAATATTATAGTTTCAAGCAGATGTACAATACATATTACTCGATATTTTAACCTTAAAATAGTGACGTACTTCAAGTTAACTCCTAATACTAGTGATGATGTACGTCAGATTAACTGGCTACAATAGTAATGACTTAAAGTTAAATTGATTTTCTGTCAATAGTGATGACTCGAAGTCAAATTGACTCGACAATGTATCGTCAGTGGCGAGATCTATCTAGTAGTATACCTACAAAATCTAGGTACCTAAGGATACATCGAATTGACATTATGTCACTACTAGCAATACGGAGTCAATTGAACTTCGAGTCATCACTATTGACAGAGAGTCAATTTGACGTCACGTTACCGCTAGTGCTAGGAAAATAGTGGTCACCACTTGAAGGTTAACTTATAAAATTGTGACCGTTATTGCGTCATTACTTCATTTACGAGAGATTTAACCAGAAAGATCCCTAGAAATTGTTGAATCCCTAGAAAATTCACGCCAAGTCACCACTATCGATTAGAAGTGAATTTGACATCACGTTGCCACTAGTGCTAGGAACATAGTGGTCACCACTTGGAGGTTAACTCATAAAATTGCGATCGTTATTGCGTCATTACTTCATTTACGAGAGATTTAACCAGAAAGATCCCTAGAAATTGTTGAATCCCTAGAAAATTCACGTCAAGTCACCACTATCGATAGGAAGTGGATTTGACGTCACGTTGCCATTAATGCTACGAAGATAGTGGTCAACAATCAGACCAGTATTTCTCTTATAATCCCATCTTTGTACTCGAGCAGTGGCTCTCAGTCACCGTTTGTTTTAATACCTTGAAGCTTAGGTTAGGTTAGGTTAGGTTAGGTTGTATGTACTTGCCCCGTACATAGACCCTAAACTAACGTAATGGTATACAACATAGTACTTACATTTGATGGTGTTATGATTATAGATGAAATATACTTTATACGAAGGAGGCGTAAGAGGAGTGGCAGCATTATGGTCGACGAGGCTGCAGAAAACAGCCCGAGTTTCGAATCAGTTGATGCACATAACAGATTGGTTGCCAACCCTTTACTCCGTAGCCGGTGGAGACCTGCGGGATTTAGGCGAGATCGACGGTATCGATCAATGGTGTGTACTTAGCGAAGGACGTGGAGTTGGCAGAGAGAAACTTTTATTAAATATCGACGAAGTTCAGAAAACCGAGGGAGCGATATATGGACGATTCAAATTATTGAGAGGTAACTGTCATGCTAGCAAAATAAAATTGTGAGCTACATTCCGTGTGAGCAATCACTTCTAAATACCTGTTTCGAAGGTTATATTTTTAATATTAATATTTTTATAAATTATTAGTAATATATTGTACAAACTTTATACATCGATACTTTAGGATGGCGATAAACTGATTTTGAGACACCAAAACTGACAGAACAACAAGAACAGAATAACATGAATACAATATTCATAAAACTAATTTAATTTAGGAAAATAACACCAAGATAACATAACGAAAACACACAGAAACACATTCTAATTTAACTCTCTTTCCAATACCGAGCGACTCACGCTCGTACCAGTCACAATTAATTTCTAAGGACTCTGTTTTGGTCGTCAAGGATCCTGCTTTTATACTTTTCTAACCTACGTTTCACCTCTCCGTAGGGACTATGCAACTTAATTTTGTTACCCAAAATAACTTTTCCATTTGTTTCTAGAAAATATTGATCGGTTTATAATTTATTTTTGTTGGCAATGGCCGATTTGCGATTTGTTTTCAAAATGGTATCCAACGATATAGTATATGAGATTTCAGTACTAGATTCATATCTGCTTGGTTATTATTGTTACATAACCTATTTGATAACTTTATACCGGTACTATGTTATCACGATATTCTCAAACATACTGTATACTTATTTGACGATTTGCTATCAAATCTATGTTGGATTTATTTCCTACTGGTTAGTTCGAATTTTTCTCTAGTGATTTTTACATGGCAAATATATCAACACTAGAACTGTCAATCTATAACGAGTAGCTACATATGATCCGTCCACTGCACAAATTGATTAACTCCATAAAACAAAAAGTGGAGGAATGCAATGAAATAATGTATATTGTTTTTTAAAATTCCCTTTATAATTTAAATCGAAATAAATATTGTAGAATGCATAAATACAAATGTAACTTTCATCTAACGGTATATAAAATTTATAAGAAAAAATAGCCAAAAGGTAATCGTTAGTAATGTTACCATTTTTATGTTACTGGAAGAGTTAATCGATTTGGCAAGTGGAAAAAGTAGTAAATTTAAATTTTACTAAATTTTACTTAAATTCTGATAAGACGGCACTAAAAAATTCGCCGTTATCATTCATGACTTGCTAGTGCATTTGAGTTGCATTATTGCAACGATTTACATTAGAGTACGGAGTTAATCAAAGTGGCCTCTGAAATAAATTATTTATTATTCAGTGGCCAACAAATTTTTGTCGTTTAACGGTGTTCATCTTAATTATCAGGGAAAGTTATTATAAATATAAAAGGTTATAACTATACTAAGTGCTTTGACACTTAAATTTAAGATTTTTCAAAAAGTGGAATTAATCGATTTGTGCAGTGAAACAAAGTGGAGTTAATCGATTTGTGCAGTGAACGTCTCATATATTATACGTAAATGAAGGTAATTGTAGTGGTACGAGGAAGACGACTAACTATAAACAATTACCTTTTGATCTGTCAAAAGCAGTATTTATATGTTCTAGGAAATTGCAAAAATAAAATGTCCGGAAGTCATTCTGACCCTTTGGTAGTTCCAGTATTAATAAATTTAGTGTTATGAAACATATTGAAAGTTTCTTCAAATATCTTTCAAGGTTCTGTCGAAAACGGTTTCTACGATAGATACTATGGCAATTTCGCTAGAACAACGGGGAACGCGTCGTACCAAGAGATGGTAATAAAAAGTGCAGTCTCTCAGAGTATCACCTACCACTTGGGTGGTCCTGTGACACAACCAAGTACGATGACACAATTACGATTAAATGCGAAGATTCGATGCAATCACGATTACACGTATTATAACCACATGGTGACGGCTTGCAATGTCACGGAATGTTTATTCGACGTAGTGAACGACCCATGCGAGACGAAGAACATCGTCAAGGCGTACTCTAGGGTAAGTAACTCGAATGTCCTTATGTTGTCTCAGCTGGTAAAGTTGTCATTGCAACGATGAAATAAATTGAATTCGTTTGATTAACGTTCATACATTTTATACTTACGTATAAACGTAATATACTGCTACGTATTCTTCTCTATTTGCATGGTGCACATTTAGCGAAGGACATCTACTATCAACGAATAAAACATTTGTCATGTCAAAGTTGTTCAGAAGAGTAAACAGTACTTTTTGAAAATTAATACGTTTGTACATTTTTCTGCACTTAGAGAATATTATGTGTTTATTATCGCACGCTTATTTCATAACTGTAATTGTTTGCTAGGTAACCTTCAATTATAGGTTATGTAATACGATGACATGTATTATATCATAAATGTTATCAGAAATGATATTTATCAGAAGTCTGATTATGATGTGTACAATGTAGGGACGTTTACAAAGAAGAGGAAACGTTTTATATCACTGGAATAAAAATATTATGAATTGTTACAATAGAAATTTGTTTAGCAGCCATTGTTGATTAACCATTTTGATTATCGTATCTTTGCAACCACGTCAACGTGTCAATTCGAATTCGATCTTAGATTACAAATGAATTTTGATACTATTCGTAATAATTCTGCAGATAAACAGCTTATAACACTCGTAGCTTAAATGGACAACAAATCAAAGTTGAAATTCTTAAGCCGGGTTTAAGCCGCGCTTACACTACGCGATATAACGACCTTTGTTCAATTCTTAGGTTTATATTAAAGTTTCGATATTTTCTGACATTTTTATCATTTATGATGTTTACTGTGTGAAGCAATACATTTATTGCCACAGTCATCTGCTAAATATAATTTTAGGGCGTTTAAGTATAATTCGATTAACTATAATTAAAATTTTAATTTAAATTTTAACCTAAACCCTGAACCAAACCTAAATCCTGTTTACTTGATTGACACTGCGTTTGTGTGAACGATTTTAAACGATTTAAAATTGGTTGACTCGCGAATGGTTGATCAAAATTTGCTTAATGTAAACGCGACTTTAATACGCGAACAACTAGATCGGTTTTTAAAAGTTGCTTAATCCTAATACATAGATATTATTTAATATTTGCGAAATACAAAATTCGTAAAATTTACAGCTCTCTTTAAATGTGTAGAGAGTATTAGGTATCTTTTAATTTTCTTTTTTATTTTGGATTTTAAATTTCGAGACTTTTGACGTACTGTTTAACTTATTAATTTCTTGCTGAATTAAATATTTATGAAATATTTGTTTGAGGTATAGGAAATGTTTGGTAAGCAGTTTATACTTTCTTTTCATATCGTTATCTTGTCCAAATTTTTTTTAAGTATGCGAGTAATTGTTATTTTAATTATACAATTAAGTATACTTAAGTAAAAATGATTTTTATGTATACAGAGAAAAAGGTAATAGTTATAAAAATTGTGGCAATAATAAAAATATTCTTTTTAAAATTATCTTTTTGTACAATTGCAACGTTATCAGTATCATCTATTATTTATTTTATTAAATTGTTTTCACGATCGTATGTTTCTAATGAAATGGAAATAAGTTTAACTGTTTGCAATAGGTTGATTTCTTTAATTAGCTTTAGATGCATAAAGATATTTGAAACTTTGGTGTTAAGTGATTTACCGAACACACAGTGACACAGTGAGAATTACTTAACCTTGCTTCAGTCTCTGAACTTAATTTACAATTCATGACCAGACTGCTTTTTTCCACATCGAATCATAGTAGTATTATTTATGCGCAGTGAATATCACTTAAAGAAGGAAATATTTTATTTCAGTTTAACTAAAATATTATAAATTATGATAACACAAATTTATATAGATATAATCACTTTTAGTAATCTTAAATTATTTTATTATTAATAACAAAAACCGTTAGTAAATTAATTGTTTAATTAATTATGTAATTACTCTCATATTGGTAGTATTATTTATTCGCAGTGAATGTCACTTAAAGAAGGAAATATTTTATTTCAATTTAATTAAAATATTATAAATTATGACAACACAAATTTATATAATTACTTTTAGTAATCTTAAATTATCTTATTATTAATAATAAAAAACGTCAGTAAATTAATTGTTTAACTAATTATGTAATTACTCCCATATTACAACAATATACAGGGTGTTTCTTTTAATTGAAAAAGATAGAATATAGAAGGAAAAATATTATTGTAAAAAGTGTTTGATTTTTGTAATATCATGTAGCATGAATAATTTTTCTGCAGCTATAGTGATAGGAGAGGTAATTAAAGTCAAGTCAACTGCTGTAAATAGAATTCTAATTTCATATATCTTAATCTTTATTCATAATATAATTATCAAAACAAATACAATGATCTACCACATGACATCGTTTCATACAAAACAATACTATAATGAATTAAATTAGGTTCAAACCAATTAGGTGGTTACAATATTTTTCTTTATAAAATGTTTATAAATGATTCTTATAATGTAAACACATAGAAAATAAATGACCCTATGCTTTCTTACCCAAGGTGCAACAATGTCACGTTAAAAATCCAATTTTTCGATGGTAAATTATCTAGAAGCAATGTACGAAAGTCATTAAGAGTAGTACAAACTGATAAAACTGTAGTAATTAGGTAAAAACCTGATTTACTCGTATTTAATGGCAATTGTAAGAGAAATAATCTATCTATGTCAGAAAGAAAGTCAGTAAAATGACGCATAAGGATTATCGAAGTAGATAAGTTAGAATTTTATCATCAGACTGCATGAAATTATTTTCTAAATTATGTTTTACAACAATTCGATATTATATTTCCAAAAATTAAAAAAATTATTAATGTAATGGTCAGTTGTATTTGAAAATTCACAAATACCACATGAAATAGTACTAAAACAGATTATGAAATTGAAAATAGATAATTCGACTCGTATATGTGTCTTTTATACACATATATGTACATATATCTTATCCAGTATATGTGTACTGGAAGTGTATAGCATAAATTATTCGTAATGCATAGCAATTGCAGCAATCAATAGAAGTAGTAATATAGCAATTAAAGTTAACTTATTCTAGAATATGAAATATTTATATCAACAAATGATCGAACTTTCATTATATCAAAATTAATCACGTACAGTCATTGTTCCCACGCGTCGCGAATGTATCGAAGTTATTTCCTTTTTATGAACTTGTGGGGTGCTCTAGACGTTTTACGATCTAGAGCTGTTAATGTTGTTCGGCAACCCGAATGTTAATCTGTTTCCACCTTACTCCTTTCTTCGGAGTCGCGATGAAGTAAAAGGTTTTAACGTGGTAGTTTGAGAGTTCGAGTGTGACTCTTTGAAGGTTGGAGTTTGACTGTTTGAAAGTTGCAATTTTACTGACTGACCTTTTTCCGCTAGTCAGAGTGCCTCGCCTTGGCATGTCAAGGATGCGCGCTGATTGGTTGTTTAGAAAAATGTTAATTTCCCAATCAGCGGCATCCTAAGTGTCGTGATCACACTTTCCATGCGCCCTTGGCGTGCCTTCTCCTGCAAGGGTGGGATAACTCTTGAGCGGCCGTGAGGTCATGGGTTTTTCCCAAGGGTTACGGTATTCGTCCAGGTCCAATGTGTCGGTAGTTTGTTACCCTTAGCGGGATTTCGAGATGACCCTTCAGAATTACCGAGATTTATAACACGTCCTTTGGCTATTGAGTGTAGGCAAAATGAAGATTTGAAAGAATATTAGTTTCATTGCCCCCCAATATACCTAGAGCCCGACTCTAAAATAGTCTGTCTTTCCGATCGTGTTATAAACCTTGGAAATACCGACCTCACGGCTTATTTAGCGATGCCAAGGCGGGATACTCCATATGCACCGCGTAACAGTAATTTTTGCATATTTTAATATATTTTTATGATTTTTAATATAATTTCGTATGTTTTCATATATTTGTATAACTTGCTAAAATTTTTGTCCAGATTGCCAGTGACTTGGATGCTTATTTGGAACACTACAGCCGTGTGCTAGTGAGGCAACCCAAGGTGCATGTTGACTGGCTAGCAGATCCAAGGAGAAGAAACAACACCTGGGAACCGTGGCTGCAATCAGGAACTGTCGTTCCAAACACCGCAGCAGTAATTGCAAATTTAGTATACCACATTCACGTTTTGATTATTTTCTTTTCAGTATTGCTGAATAACATATTTATCTGATCAGCATTTGCTTAACCAATTGACTACGTTCAATATTATCGTAGCTGAGAACTAAGAACGTTTAATCTAGAGCAGGTCAAGAATTATCGAAAATGAATTGACTTAATTTTAAACAATATGGAGAACTCTTCAAAATCACAGGGTAGTAGTTCAAGTATATATACATATGTAGGATTGGAAATGACTATGGGGTCGAAAGAATGTCGGTCAGTGTGTCAGCCAGAGAGTATGTAAGAAGTCCAAGTCAGTCTAAGAAAGATCAGAAGAACATGCCCATAGCGAATCTTTCTTGTTTCATAGTCGTCATTCTATGTGTAAGCTTATTTTATTTTATTAAGAAGCCATTTTATTAACAATACTATCTTTAGTCAACCCACCCAAATCCAATCCTACATATAATAATTAAATAATAAATCAATCGATTTTTCTTGCTTCCTCTTGCTTTCTTTAACAGTGCACAAGTCTCAAGTTGCCTCTTTCATCTCGTTTAATTAGATTTGATATGCTTTATAGTTGACAGTTTGATGTCTAAATTTATATAATTATAATATATAAATTTAATTATTAATTAATAATTATAAATCGATAAATTTGCATCTACGTTTATTCAATTTACGTAAAATTAGGAGCTTTCAGATGATATTCGATAGCATAACAGTTTCGCTATTAAGACAATAATAACTATCGAAAGAGGCAGAGTAACGTTTATGGTGAGTTCGTTTATGGTGGAAGAAAATGTGAAAATATGGCCGGCAATGCTACTAGCTTAACTCATGAACCATGGCGATAAATGTGATTAACGGGACAGAAATTGAAATAGATGAGATCATATCTACGTCGTAATTAACGATTTTTGCCGACCTTGCTTGGTAATTTAAACGAATAAGTAATTTAAGCCCTTGGAGAGGAGTCTTCCAGCGAGAAATACTCATTACCTGCCATAACTTAAGTTGTTTAGCAGTTTAGCTTAAAGCGTTTATTATTTACAAAGTACGCTAATATTAATATATATATTATATATTATGAATATAAAAGATTATATAATATAATATATTTTTATATATAATTGTAATAACGATATATTTCTCACGATAATTCTGTCAATTCTCAGCAATTTTCATAAAATTTGGCATACCTATAGCTGATCCGATTATACGTACATCGTATGACGAGTCATTCTTTCTATATCGCAATTTTGCAAATTTCAATTCACAGAAAATGATGGAAATCTAAAAATGAACGGAGTAACGATTCGTAACGACTATTACCAGTCATAGATCTTCCGAAATCATGCTAGGTACGTACGTAGTTTTACTTCCTTGATGGAGATTAGCAAATCGTTAATCAATCAAGTCTAATCGAAACTCGATACAGTATTTGGATTGCATATTTATCAAAAAAAAGAAAGAAAAAAAATGCCGAGAAACAAAGTATTACCTTTGTAACAGGGACGTATATGTACCTTAGAGACCACGAGCGAAGTCTCAAAAGAATAAGTATAAGGTATTTTCTGTTTACTTTATGATAGCTTATTTTAATCAAATAAAAATGACATATATATTTGCATTAAGAAAAGTATAACGGTAATTTAAATTTAAATTAATAGAAAAAAGATAATACCGAATTATTAAAAATAGGATGAGACATTTCCATAATAATTATTTTAATAGAATAAAGATAACACGATATTAGCATACATAAATTTAACTAAAACAATATCGAAATGATTCTGTTCAAATTTAAATTAAGAAAAAGACAGTAAGCAGATATACTTTTTCTGCCATTATTTTTAGCAAATATATCTGCAACATCGACATAAACAATCGAATCCATTATATTCGATTCAATACATGACGAAGACAAACGTTATATTTTATATCGAAGCAATCTGCAATGTTTAAAAATAAGTATTTTATTTTACAATTATAACTAAGCTGTTTCTCATGTTGTTGTCTGTGAAAAATAAGTTTTTAACCTCTTGCACTTAAATGACGTAACTTGTTTTTTGGAAACAAATGATGAATGAGGAACAATGACACATATGAATAAAATATAAACACGTTTGTTATGTTATTATATTATATTATTACATTTACATAATATAAAATCAATAAAGTACACAATAAAATTACAATAAAAATAACGTAAAAGTAATATGAATTTGTACATAGTTTCTTTTCAAGATATCGTGAAAAATATCATCGAGTTTGTAGCTAGGAAGCTTCGAATTGGTATATTTTCTGATAGTACAAACTTTCGAGTGCAAAAGATTAAAATGTAGTCTCATAAAGGAGCCCCAACTTGCTCCTAATGTGCTTCGTAGTGAATACAGCCCTGCACTTTAATGTACATATGTAAGTCTTCTGAACGTGTAATTAATTTGTTTACCAAACAACTAGACAGAAGATCCAAGTTCCAAGTTATGTTTTAATATACAATTAATAAAAACAGCGAATAAATATGTTTCACAAAATTGAGTATTATTCTTTATTGCTAATCTATTTATTATTAATAATTACACATATTTATTACATTTATGATAATTAGTAGACTAATACAAATATATAATGCAGAATACATAATTAATACATTATTGTAAATACACATATATACATTAATAATACATTATTCACAGAAACAATAAATTGGCAAATACGTTAATTAAGCCCGATTAATTTGCTTAATTAAAATCAAATACTAAATACTACGATGCTGAAGATCGAGATACAATTATTTTAATAAATTAATATTCGACGAGGAAAAGAGTGTTATAGCAATTTTACAAATATTTACAAATTATCTACACTCTCTATTTTGAATTCATCTATTTCTAGGTTTATCTAGGATAGAAGATCAAACTCACATAGAAACATGAGCCACGAAATGGAGTTTTATGAAGACGAATTGGAAATAAATTGGCAAATACGTTAATTAAGTTCGAATAATTTGCTTAATTAAAATCAAATACTAAATACTACGATGCTGAAGATCGAGATACAATTATTTTAATAAATTAATATTCGACGAGGAAAAGAGTGTTATAGCAATTTTACAAATATTTACAAATTATCTACACTCTCTATTTTGAATTCATCTATTTCTAGGTTTATCTAGGATAGAAGATCAAACTCACATAGAAACATGAGCCACGAAATGGAGTTTTATGGAGACCAACAAGGAGAGTGCAAGTCCTTAGGGGTCATACATTTAGTTGAAACTTTGCAGGTTTGTAGATTTAGTCATCCAGTTCAAGAAAATATATCATTATAAGAGCATTATAAGGGCAACTACTCAATAGTTTTCGAGATATTTATGATTAGAGTTTTATTATTGCCTTAATTACAGATTTATTTCGAATATTTATCAAGTGTCGTTGTGACCTAATGTTCCCACGCTGGTGACAATTTTCGGATGTTGCTGTTAGACCACAATGTCATTTGGTAATTATCGATAACTATTCAGAAGAAATCTCTAGTTAAGAATAATAAAGCTTTAATCATAAATTTCTCGAAAACTATCGAGTAGTTGCCCTTATAATCGTACATTTCCTTGAACTGCTTGACTAAATCTACAAACCAGCAAAATTTCAACTAATTGTAAGTCTAGTTAGTAACCATAAAATTTCAATTAAGTCAATGACCCGAAGGACTTGCACTCTCCTTATAAAACTCACACAGGAAGAAAGCATATTTGAAAGTTCACATTTTGCATTCCCCTTCTTCTTAATAAATTTGCAAAAATAACAAAGATACGAAGAAATTTTGAAATTCCATTCCAGTATCAACTTGCAATTAGTATCAATTTCAATCTCAGCTCTTGTATTCGATATTCCGCATTCTCAGATCCCGTATTCGATATTATTGGTCCAGGCAATGATAATTTTGGTTCAATCGATAGACTTTGACACGAGTATGAAAATTTACGCCAATGCAGTATACTATTCAACTCACTTCTGAGCTCTTCTAAAAATTCTTCGAGTTCGGGATGTGCAACGTCTTTCAAGCATTTGGATGTACCATTAGCTAACATAAATTCTATTGAGATTGGAGTTATGTATGAGATTTATTGGCTGTGTTGGTAGAAGATTCATTGGAGATGGAAGGTTGAGAGGTGCGTGGTTTTCGTGGTAAATAAATAAATTAAACAAGTGAAAAATTAATTAACTAACTAACTAACAAAATAAATAAGTAATAATATCGTAATACGTAATGCAAAATGAGGCTTGAGCATAAATGATATGATACATAGTTGGTGTAAGTGATGATCTATAACAGATGGAATAAAATATGGTATAATATACATACATGGTGTAATAATACTTCATAGATTGATTTTGCTTTCTGTGTTAAACTGGATCTTCCTTATACCATGTCGAAATTGTTGTAGTAAAAATGACCGTAGTAAAAAATTAACTAACAAAATAAATAAGTAATAATATCAATTGATGAACCTGTACTGGCATGTTGAATATTGTCAACACAAGCGAATATATTTATAACATTTGTCGAAGGTATTACCAACTGCTTTACGTAAATAAGACGAAATATATACCTATGCGCATGCAGCTATTGCGATATTTCGAGGTGGGACTAAAAATGTCCCATCATGCATTACGGTGCATCAAAAAGGCGAGATACTTTTAGTCCCAGCGTGCCCCAAAGAGTTAAGGGATATTTTTCTTGACTATCTGAAATGCTTGATAGGGATCTTGTTAACATGAAAACTCGTAATAATAATTTAAACGATTCGCTATAGTCATCTAGTTCGTTTTGCAACTATTGATTGAGGATTAGTAAAAGGATTAGTAAGAGGATCAACAGTGACACAATTATCGTGAATTCTACCGATATCTTTGTTTATCACTGCAATTCTTTCAGTCTATTTTATTTATTAAACGATACCGCGGTATCAATTGATTATAAATCGTCTAGGGTGCGCTTGCACGAATTCAGAGATCGTTGGAGATCTAGTGATCTATATACACACAGTATATAAACACTGTAACACGATGTATACCCATACCCTTTTCTACTCTTTTATAATACGAAAATGAATTAATATTATATTATATTATATTATTTTATTATTGTTAATATTATAATTAATATT